>NC_084796.1:22255000-22555000 GCF_963169125.1 Humulus lupulus
CTCGGATACCAGTGTCCGAGCCGTGCCAATTGCACAAGTTAACCGTGGCACGCTTAGGCCATTGGTTTACAATTTACACGGTGTAATACCATTCTTTCAGTCATATATATATATATCAGGGGAGCCCTTAGTCCCACTCAAATATTCAACCGGGTGTAGTTTTCTTACCTTTAATCTTTTCGGTTTTGGATTATGAGCAACGCCCCTCAAGCACAATCCGATCCCGAGCCTAAGCCTTTATCACCTAGTCACAACCAAAGTATAGGGTCTCATTAAAACTCAAGTTAGGGTTTCCGGTCACAAAACTAACTTCCAGGAAAACAAATCCCACCAAGCACGGTGATGGAATGGTTCCCGAGCTTCCTAGGCTTGGTCTAAGTCCTTAAAAACCCCAAAAGATCAAGTGGGCAACCAAGGGTTGTGGCCCTTGAAGCTTAGCCACGACCCTAGCCTCAAAACAGAACCAAGGGTCACCCTGGCAAAAACACGCGCCGCGGCCCTTGCATGGGCGCCGCGGCGCTCACCCCTGGCTGAGCCTCCTTGGCTCATTTTCAACCTAGGGCCGCAGTGCTCTAGAATAGAGCCGCGACCCTTCCCTTAGTGCCCAGAAAACCCATCATTTTAAAGCTCAAAACCTCAGCCAAAACCACCCCTAAGCTCCCTACTTCAACACCCAACATATCCACAACTCATGCTACACAATTTCAACAAAAATTCAGCTCAATAAACCATAGAAAACTCACTTTCAACCCTTGATACTCTAAGAACTTGAACACCCAATTTTAATCAGTCAAAACTCAAACTCAAATCATCAATTCATGAAACAAAGCTTACCTTCTTGATTGAACCCTTCCTCTAGCCAAAACTCAGCTGATTCCAAGGATTTTCCCCAGCTCAATTCCACCCTAATCATCAATTGAACAATACCTCAATACCCAACTGAAACTCAAGTTCTAACCACAGAAAGAAGGAAATTCATGCTTACCTTGGCCCTGATTTAATCCTTGATTGTCTACTGAGCTAATCCCCAAGGTTGCTCCTGAATTCCTCTAAATTTCCAGCAATTCTTCAGCTCCAATTCCCAAATTCCCTCAGATTTTTCCCTTGAGTGTTTCTAGTTTAGTTTCCTTTGTTTTTCTTGAGAGTGAGAGAGAGAGTAACCAGATGAGTAGAAAATTAAGTCGGTTTATATTTTTTCCTAAAGGCTTCCTAACTTTTGTCTTACTTGTTAAGTTAATCCCAAGGCTCGGGGTGTCGAAACCGTCCCCGAGGCCAAAACGGTAAAATCCCCCAACATTCCCACCTAGACATCCTAACCTCGAATATATCTCCATATATTTATTTTCATAACCCGATAGTATAAATCGCTACCCGATACCTAAAATACCCCTGACTTGTCCAAAGTCATACTTTAAGTCCCGTTGTGACTTTTCCCGCTATCTGACCCTAGGATTGTCTCGAGTTGCGCTCTATGAACCTGCCCACATAATAATGTGGTTCTCACATATATCACATGTTTATTTCATATTATCACGTAATATCATCAATTATCATATAATCATCATTAATCACATATTCACACATTTAAGTCAATAATATTCACTCTAATCCCATTTATGCCCTCCTGGCACACTAATCAAGACCCTTAAGCCTTATTAGCGAATTTGGGTCGTTACATAGGCCTTTAGGTCGCAAAGCGCGAGTCCCATCTTTTCTAAGGTGGCCTTATAAAGGATATTTACTGAGCTCCCGTTATCAATCAAGACTCTGTGTACCCTTTTATTCGCGAGCTGAAGGGTGATGACCAACGGGTCATTGTGAGGGAATTGTACATGAGATGCATCATCCTCAGTAAAAGTTATGGGATTCAACCCTTTGCTGCTTTGGAGCTCTAGGCTCGCGTTCGTAAGGAGACCCGTCACTTGTTTTCAGCTCATTCACATATCGTTTCTGGGCATTCCTACCCGGTCCTGCAATATGTGCCCCCCCTGAGATGGTTATAACATCTTCTCCATCAATCGGAGGGGGTCGTTCGTCTTCCCTTGCTCAGGAGTTGTTGTTCTGGGCAGGTGGTGCTGCTGTTGCCCTCTAGCTGGTGGAAGCCTGATTGGGGTTTTGGTTCCTAACATATTGTCTGAAGTATCCTCTCGAGATCAATCCTTCGATCTCGTCTTTTAATTGCCTGCATTCATCGGTTTTATGTTCGATATCTCTATGAAATCTGCAGTACTTGTTGGTGTCTCTTTTCGCTTTTTGGTTCCTCATGGGGTCAGGCCGTCTGAAAGGGACCTGGTTTTCATTAGCCCGATATATTTTCTCCTGAGACTCATTGAGCTCGGTATACACTTTGTATACAGAGAAATATCTTTCCTCTTTCTTCTTCTTTCCCCCTTCCGCCTCGGGGTTATTCCCTTCATTCTTCTTCCTTTTAGAAGGGTTGTCCCCAGGGGGTTTTGAGGTCGTAGGATCCGCTGAGGTAGAGGGAGAGTTTGTGTTTGTTGTTGTAGTTATGGGCTGAGAGTTCATATTTAATGCTGACCTCGCCTCTTCTACATTGACAAACCTCTGAGCTCGTCGATTGAACTCGATTAAGGACCTTACGGGCGTCCTCTGCATATCCTCCCAGAGAGGACTTCCAGGCATTACTCCGGCTCGGACAGCCATTAAATGGCCACTGTCGTCGACGTCACGAGCTTGGGCGACTTCCAAATTAAACCTTGTGAGGTAACTTTTCAATGTGTCATTCAACTGCTGTCGGACATTGATCAAGGCAGACACCTCGGACCTAATTCCGACCATGGCTTTGAATTTCTTCTTGAAATCTCTAGATAATTGATCCCAAGAAGCAATCAAATGTCTCTTATACTTCTCAAACCAGTTCTTCGCTGGTCCTGTGAGCGAAGCTGGGAACAGCATGCATTTGAGCTCGTAGCCTACATTATTGGCTCGCATAATTGTGTTGAACGTACTTAAATGACTGAACGGATCCGAATTCCCATCAAATGGTGGGACATGAGGAATTCAGAATCCCTAAGGAAACAGGGTGTTGGAAATATGGGGGGCAAAGGGTTCGAGTTCTTTGTCGAACTCTTCGTCCCGTTCCCAACTTCGTTCATTTTGTAAGAGCCTGAATGCTCTTTCCAATTGTTCAATCCTTTCTTGGACTGGATCCACGGTGGGTCTGACTTAAAGCAGTGGGAACTAGTTATCATTGATTACAACCCCAGTTTCACACCTCGATATGGGGTTCTTGCGCCCATTGAGATGATCCCTCAGATCCAGGTTCGATGGATTATCATTACCTCGGTTATGGTTCAGATGTTCTCGTAAATCTGGGTGATCCCTTCGATTCCCAGTATTTCTACGTCCCTGGTCATACATACTGACCGACCTAGTGTCCCTTAAGCCTTCACTTACATGGCTCATTGCGCGGTTGTTTCGAGATGGGTTCCTTGTCAGTTGCCTGGTCCCAATAGTGTGAGACCGAGACATTTGGCTTCTCGTGGGTTGGGTACCTCTATGCTCCCCAGCAGTCTCCCCATTTCCACGCCTTCGTCCAGCTCGCCTTTCCCTATCACCCTTGGTCGGTTGTGTGTTTCTCCGAGTTGGTGAGGGATACCTTATTGGCAATGGTGGGTGCCTTATAGGTGATGGTGGCTTCCATCCATTACGGGGCCTAGAAGGTTGTGAGTTTGCTCGATCTGGCTCTGGAAAGTTCTATGCGTTATCGGGATTTTGGGTCTGAACCTCCGTGGGGGCTCGGTTATTCCCTACTCTGGCTGGTGCCTCCGCAGTTGGGTTGGCAGGACCTCCAGCCCGGTTACTTCTCTAGGGCCTCGGCGGAGCAGGCTGTTCTGCTGGCGGTGGAGGTTGCTCCGCTCTTCAGGTGGCAGTGTTTTTGTGTGGTCACCCTCTAGGCCTACGTGGAGGAACATGAACGTCCCGCGGAGGTGGAACCTGGGCCTCTGGCGGAGGTGGGGCCTGAGCCGCCTGTGCCTCAGTAACTAGTCTGGCTAGCTCTTCATTGCGCTTCTTGGCCTCTGCCAACTGCTTTCGCAATTGATGATTTTCGAGCTCCACTATCAGGACATATCGCTGAGGATTGTAGTACATATCTTCGTCGTCCCTGGGGGCCGGTGGTCATCGAGAGTCGGATGAACCACTCCTCTCATCAGGGTCCGAGTTCACCATGGGCTGCTTTCCAGGGCATTAGGGGTAGTCAGCTTCATCTAAAATTTCCTCCTCAGGAACATTGGGATCATTTGCTGCCATTGTTGATTCAGGAGGCTCTTTGACTGAACAGACTCACGCACGTACTATTTAATGCTTTCAATGAAAGCACCAAACTTTTGACGCCATTTTTCTTCAACTTAAATTGTAGAGCAATTTAACAATAAAACAATGAAGCAAATGAATAATAAAGAAAAACAAGAGGATTTTTACGTGGTTCAACATTTAATTTTGCCTAGTCCACGAGTCTATGTTATTAAGACTTGGGAGTTTTCTAGAAACTTTTCAGAGAAGAGTTGCCCAGAAATTTCTCTCAAGAAATCAGAAAATGGTCCTCTGCAAATGGTGATTCCTTCTCTATTTATAGATAAGGTTGAAGAATTCATTCCCTCATATTTCGGGAAGATATTCTTTAAATCAAATGAAATAATGATATTAAATGCATTATCTCCCATATACACAGAAACATCCTGTGAAGATCGGGAACGGATAACAGATTAAATGGTATCCTTTAAATATTGAGATTTTACAATAACCAACATGTTCACACGTAATGGGTTATCCCAGATGATTCATCAAATCTTTCGAGATGAGCAATTGGCATTGAGTCTGTCGAGACCATGAGTCAATCACGAGCTTGCCACCTAACATGTGCTATGCTCGGGGCAAATAGATGTTGACGAGGCTATCACATCCGAGCTTGCACTTCCCGAGCTCGAGCTATCTCACTTGAAGGCAATCGGTGAAAAATATACTCAAGTTTTTGGTTTTTGTAGATCAAATTAGAGATTATACGCAGCGGAACAACAATCAAAATTGTTAATTTAATCCCACAAGATTTCTAGATCTACTTCTTCACATACATAGATATATATTGAATCAAAGATATGAATAGAAAATTACCTCAAGTCCTTCCTTGCTGCTATCTTTTTGTATGGCAAAAATCCTTGAGATCTCACACCAAGATCTTCCAAAATGTTCTTAGCACACAAAGAACAAGTGTGGGCTCGCTATACAAAATAATAGGCAAAATCTATTTAACAGATGTTCTCAACACATGAGATCTGATAAAGTTTGGACCTAAGTTTATGAAGAACAGTGACCTATGCTTGTATCACTGTTCTCTTTCTCTCAGAGATATTTCACGATATATTTTCTATACCTGAAAAGTATCGTTCTGAAAAACTGATATCATATATTTAATAGATCCAATATATTAAAAATAAAATATTAGTTATTTTAAACAATTTGAAAATAACTAATCAGTTATCATATTTTGTTTAAATAATAATATTTTAATCATATTACAATATCTCATTATTTATTTAATATTTAAATAACTAAAATTGTGGAACCAAGAAACTACCAAGAGCCTCTTATGCATGTAGCACAGTGACTGTGCACTGTGCTACACGTGTACCACATGCCAGGGAATGCATGTAATTTTTTCTAATTTTTCTTATTATTTAAATACCAAAATTCCCAAAAATAAATTAATTCAAAATTAATTATATTTTTGTTAAATCAAATAATTAATTAATTATACATAATTATACAATAATTATGTTTAGTGCATAGAAAAATATTTTACTTATCAAATAAGTCATTTTGCCCATATTTGTATTTACCTTTATCAGTGTTTGTTTGAGCCATTTCGGGGACCATGGACCTATAACATTAAGCTCCAATAGATTGAAAATAAATAATTAAAATCTTTAATTATAATAGTTAATTTATTAATTATGATATTTCTCCACTATAAATTCATAATTGCACTCTTTATGTTATAGATATACTTTTACAGAAATCTTATCTTAAGTCGTCCATTGATATAACCATCTTACAATAGTTCAACACTCTAATTAATTAGTTCATAAATTAGAATGGAAGAATTACCATTTTACCTTTCTAATTTACTTCTTATTCCTTAAGTACCATTAATTCACTAGTGAATAATTAATCTATAATCTAATTATAGATTTGAGCTCAAAATCATTCAGTTCCAGAATTAACCCTTAAGGGAACTAATATACGATCCATTAGGAAAGATTAGATTATGTATTGTTGATACTTGTTTCCAGCCATCCACGATATTAAATCTCCAAAACAAAAGTCAATAGCCTCATTCTTTGAAGAGACCTTAACGAATGAATCAAAAGATTTAATAAAAATGAACAGGAGTTCATGAACACTTAGGACTTAGGTTGATCTATAAATGATCATCAGTTATGATATGAATTACAAGTCTTTATTGTTAAATGGTTTTTGGATAAAGACTTTTATTCATATCGGTCCATGTCATATATAATCATATTATATAAAACACATTTATTGAGATGTCTTACCACATCAATAATCTGAATCTAGATTATTTGTCTCAATATGATACTCAGCAAACTGCACTTACAATCCCAATTAAATAATTCCTTAACTTTAATTTATTATTGTTGACTATTTTTATACATTCATGTGATATTAATTCTCTCGTACTAATACAAGATCACATCCTCAATAATGAATATGGAATTTTTCTGATATTTACAAAATTATTCAAACAATAATTTAATAATCCAAATATAACAATAATAAACCATTGTATTTATTTATTCATAGAAATAAAAAATGTCTTTTACATGATTTTAGGACATACTCCTAACACAAGTGTCAAGCCATTACGAGCTCAGAGAATTCTCGAGGCTACACGTCCTCGAGATCGTTGTTTATTTCAAGCTCACACCTGACGAGCCCAGTTTTCGAGGTCATAATTTCTCATCTCGAAATCTGGGTGTAATAGTAAGAGTAATAGAAAGACATGTAAAGAGAGAGTGAAACTCTTATTTTAATGGGTATGTATCTCTATTTATACAGATAAATATGATCTAAGAAAATTAAGTAAGTATTGCAAATACAATCAATAATTAATACTGGTATTTAACTTTTGGCAACCTGGTGATTCTCAATTATTATGGACATCCATATGTATACATAATATTTATAATACTCCCCCTTGGATGTCCATAAAAATTGTCTCATTAAAATCCTTGTCAGAAAAACCAAATGGGACAAAAACTTGCTCAAGTGAAAAAGAGTGTAGTGTGCATTTACTCCCTTCATTTTGACGTTCTTGGAGATCTTTAAATCAATGCATTCCGATCTTACATACCATAATTTAGAACGTTGGTGTTGGTAATGACTTTATGAATAAGTTTGCAAGATTGTTATTGATCGAACTTGATGAACATTAATATCACCACTCTTTTGAAGATCATGAGTGAGAAGAACTTTGATGAAATATATTTAGTTCTATCTCATTTAATGTATTATTCTTTTAGCTGAGCAATGCATGCATCATTATCTTCATAGAGAATTGCTGGTACTTCTTTATTGGGTGATAATCTACATGTTCCTCGAATATGTGGTTTTGTTGATCTCAGTCACACATTCTTCACTTGCCTTATGAATTGCAAGTATCTAAGCATGATTTAAATTTGCCTCGTTGAAAACCTTGTCATGAAAACCGAGTGGGAAAAAACCTGAATTAAGGGAAAAAGAGTACAACACGTATATAGCTCCCTTCATTCAAATATCCATGATAACTTTGGTGATCAAATATCTCATATGATTTTAATTGTAATTATAAATCACCACTTTTAAATATCACTGATAAGTTCAATTTTGATCATATATTTTTAATTTCCTTAGGCTTAGAAGTTGTTATTTTTTAGTTATTTTAATGATTTTAATTTTGTTTTTGGTATTTTGTGATTTTTGGGTAAGAAAGAATTTTAAGAGTAAAAATACACATTTATTAATGTAAAAATAAATTAAGTTTGAATTAATATTTAATATAATTTTTTATTTGAAAATGTTAATTTTTATTTGATTTGATTTATTTGGTTTTATAGGAAATTGTGTATTTTTATAGAAATATGAACTAGAGTCTGAGACAAAGTTAGAGCTGAAACTTTATGAGTGATTTTAAAACTGTTACAGCCATATTTTAGAAATTATTCAAGAAATATAAGTTGTAGATATTTTTCTAAGCTTTCTAAAACATGCTGAACCATCCAATTCAGAGTTATATCGAGGGAGATATGACTAAAATAAGATTAGCTGCGTGGGAAAATTCAGTTTCTTGAGGAATATGAAAATATCATATTCAAACTCCAATTTTGCAACCAACAAGCATATATTTTTACTCCAAATTAGTTTTAGTTTAAGTTTAAGTTTTAAATTTTATTTGATTAGTTTTAGTTAGTATGAGACTATTATAAAGAGTGGTTTGTCTCTATTCCCTCTTTTAGAGAGACATTCTCTTATACTCTTTTTCTTTTAGTAATTTTAGTTTTTATTTATTGTTGTGCTTATTGTTAAGGGTGATTTCAAAGCTCTAAATATGATTTCTTGGTTTTAATATTTTTCGTTGATCTTCTATTCCCTTGTATTAAATTGCTTCTATTTTTCTAATTGAATGTTATGAATCTTGTGAGATCTTGTTAGGTGGCCAACTAATTAGAGTTTTTCATTATTCTACTATCATCTTAGGATTTTTATTCACCTAATAGCTTAGGATTCTAAGTAGAGTGATAAATTACAATTAAGGTATTGCGACATATATTTTAATTGTGATGAAAAATAGAACCTAGGTTAAATGAATTGCATGCTTAATGAATTTGTTGCCTAGATTAATTTGTTTCCACAGAGTGTAATGATTTTCCTAAGTTAAATAAATCGCATGCTTAATGAGTTTATTGCTTGGTAAAAATATTTAATTAAGAGCGCTCAACTTTAATTAATTATAATAGGGAAACTTAGATAATTGACTGCTTAAGTGTTATCTGCGAAGTTAATAGTTTAATTGGGAATATAGATCAATGTTATTATTAAAATTCTTGAATGAGTATTTAGTGGTGGAGAATGACCTCTTAACTATTTTAACTTTTAACTTTATTTTTAATTATTTTTATTGCTATTTTTATTTTTATTTTCAAAAGCTCCTTCTTTATTAAATTTTTGTCTTTTGAATAATAAATTGAATAGTAGTCATCGTGGGTTCAACCCTTATTTACCACTATACTGAAGTAGTTGGTATAAGGAATTAATAAAATCAATAATTAAATTTGGCACGGCTAACGACACCCTTCAATCACCATAAATTATTTATGACCACATATTTACTATAACTCTTCTAGAGCATGTGTGTAGAATGGAACATCAATATTTTACCCAACATATTAGATCATTCATGTATATGTATATGTGACATTGTTCATTATCATATCATATTAACAATGTCATAAATTTGCATCATATTTGTGGATAGTCATTATATAAGACTATGTTCAACCTAAAATTTGAAATTTAGATATGAACACATGAATGAACATCTTTGATAATATTAATTTTCATTCACAATAAAGGTAGTACTTCAGGACCATATATTTGTTGCATTCTCGTTATATGTTCTTTAATTTCTACATCAAGTGATCATATACATTATGATTCTTTATGCATATGAAGTACTTCAGGACTTCGTTACTCATATTCTAATTTATGAACAAATAATATATTTTATAATCCTAAATCTAATAGTTTGTTCTTCAATAATTTTATGATATAATCATAAGCTCTTCAGGAGTCTTTTATAAATTATATCTTCCATATTGCATATACAATTTTACTTGTAATTACAAATAATTATTCAACTGCATGTCTTTAATCCATACAAAGATCTTTGTTATATAATGCGCTTGACTTTGAATTTATATCTCTTAAGACATGCTAAATTCTTCTGGAATTTTTTCAATAAGACATATTTCAAATTCTCATATTACTAGGAGCTCCAAATAAATAATTTTTGTTGCAACGTTTATGTAGCCCATATCAATTCTTATAAAACATATATACTCCAAGTTATAACCAAATCTTGATTATATTTTCTCATAACAATATGTATATGCCCTTTTTTAACCAATCTCATATCTATGCAAATTTTGTACAACAATTCATTTTGTGTACAAATATACAAGTTTCTCATTTAAATTACTTTTTATTGTACAAATATTTATTTGTATATCCTACAAGTTTTACTTCAATTTATGTGAGTAAATTTTATATTGCTTGGATTGCGTCATATGATTTTGGTCAAAATTATATGCACATTGACAGTTCTTGATGAATTTAATATCATGATCATTGCTATAACATATTAGTTTATTGCATATGTGCAAACAGTTAGTATTGTCGCAATAATTCATAATGTGATAATTTCCTCCCATATTGACATATCTTATAGAGATCTTTTTGTTTTCAATATGCTTGTCAAACATGTATATTATTTATAGGTACCTATATAATCACTTCAAATGCTTCAATTATAATCCAATTTATTATGCCTATAACTTCTTTTGAGAGTTTCTTTTGGAGCACAATTTTTATTTAATGTTCAAATTATCAATACTTTATAATATTAAGGCATCTTCATGAGCGCCTCTTGCTTACAACATCTTCAGGACAAACTAAATGAACATTTATTTTCATAATTTCTACTTTGTTCACTTATGCTTCAAGTGTTATTAGACTCATTCTCACTCAATTTAAAAAATGTTGATTTGAAGTTGACATTTATATATGTATGATTTTATCATTTTGAACTTCTAGTTCTTATTTTGTGCAAAAATCATTTTTCAAAACATTCATCGATCCAACTGTATTTCTCACCCCCTGATCCAGATAATTTTTTAAAAATTAATACAACTAAATAATATTATTCAAAACTCATATATATTATTGGGTCATTGAACTTCAGGTTCAATAAATCACAATTATGAACTTATTTCATTTTCAAGAATGAGTCATATATATGTATAATTGAAAATATACAAGTTTATAATTCTTGTAAGTTCATGATCATACAATCTAATGGCATTGATAAGAAATTATGCAATAAAAATTCAACAATGATTCAAGAATGCAAAGAGAATATAATTAAACACTTGTTATAAAAATTATAATTTTTTTTCTCATACATCTTGGACAAAATAAATAACTATATAGCAAAATAATTTATACATGCAAAATAATTTTCAGAAGAAATATAATTTCAACTTATAAACAATTATGAAAAGTTTAAAAAATGAATGCACTAACATTCTAATGAGTTCCACTTTTATAAATTATAAATATGTAGTAAGAAATTTAACAATAAAATTGCATAAGTTAATTTTTTTTAAAACAAAACATTTGAAAACTAGTTGAAATATACATATTTTTCTTTTTAAAATTACAAGATATTCAAATTTATTTTCACTCTCCATATGCAAAATATATCTACATGTTTCTTTGAGCACCGTATAGGAATTAATAATGAAAATAATCTTCTGGTTCTTCATTAAAATTTAGGGAATTTATTTATATTTTATTGCATCTGATTGATCATGTCAAAACAATTCAATTAATGAACTTCAAGTTCACTATACTTTGTATTTCACTAAATTTTTCAGCATATACATAACTGCTATAAGTTTCATTTTTTTTATACTAGAGAATGAAACAATTTCAATATCATTCAAAACATATAATAGCATTGACTATTTAGGAGTCTCCATTCATTTTTGTAATATTATGTTCAACAACATTATATTTCACAATTTTCTCTATCCAATGGTGTGCGGGCTTAAAAGCACATTTTTTTTTAAATTTAAACGATTTCATCATTCATTCAAGTTAATAAGTGATAATAATCATATTTGTTGTAGCCAAATAGATATAATCATAATATTCATATATCACTCTTTTTTTTCTCATTTCTTTCCAATAAGTGGTCAAATTTATTAATTAAATAAATGACTTGACATATTATATATATTTAAATGTACCACTAGTACATATAATAAGTCATTTCTTGCAACATTCACAATTAGATAGAAATTGTACATTTGGTACATAAAAAATATATTTAACTTTGGCTATCAATTGTGTTACGGTTTCATCAACAACCTTTTCAAATAATCTTTGTAGCTTTTCTAACAATTTGATAAATATAATTGTATATTTTTTGACTGATGACAAAGTTTACTATAATACCAATAATTTGGACATTCGCTTCAAGGAATGTGCAATGAATAATTGACATAAGTAATGACTATATATTTTTTTCTTATCACCAATAATTATTTGAGTATCATTCACTTCAAGAATTCACTTTAGGAAATAATATTGAAAATACATTACTTGCTTCTAGGAAGAAAATTACATATATGATAACATGACTGATATATGGAATATTGATAATCTTTAAAATAAAATTTTATTTTCTATCATTCTCTTCAAGGAATGATCTTTAAATATTTTAAATGTACAATGTAATTGAAATACATGTTAACTTCTTCATTGTACAATTCACATATATTAAATTTAATAATCAAGGGTATTTTTATTGAATCAATTTGCATTTTTCGTCAATTATATTCTTTTTATTTTATATTTTGATGTTTTGATGCAATTTTCCAAAAAATACTTCTCAGACTTCAAAAAGCAGTTTCTACTTGCATCAATCATAAAATATTTCAACGCTCATTCATAAATGAAATATTCTTGATAAAGATGAAACATTCACTTCAGAGAATGTTCACAAATATTTAGTGATAATATTTTTTTTTTCACAAAACACATGAATATATATAAATATATAACATATCTCAATCAATTATAATGATGAATATCACTTTTGCAAGATCTTATATCAAGGATCTATAATTTTTTTTCTTCAATATGTCATAGACATTGGACTTTACAATTTCTAATGTAAACATTGTAAATAAATATAAAATAAATACTATAGAGAAATCAATATCAAATTGTAAGATAATATTAGCACATACATATGAATATAATCATATTTATGATAATAAGTCATTAAAACATCTCACACGTACTATCACAATGATGAAATAACAACTCATATATATATACAAGTTTTATTATCAAAATATATAGTATGATAATGATATAAACATACATTATTCGAAACAAAATATTTTTACCTCAATGAAATGATGACATTGTGGCCACATATTAATTAATTAAAGAATAAAAAAATCGTATTCAATATACATTCTCTATTCCTTCTTCTTTCCTTTATTCCATTCCATGGGAAAAAATTATTTTGGAATTAATAGGAATAATTAATGTGACCATTATCTTTCTAACAAATGTTTATTGCCTAATTAATCTAAAAAATTTGAAATTATTGATTTTATATATTTTCATCATCATTAACCATCCATGGGTAATAACCATTGAGAAGTCTCTCATATATATATAACATTTATCTAAATTTTGATATGAAAACCTTAAAAAAAAATTATTATGAAACAATCGTTTTTAATCTAATCATCTTTTTTTTTACATTCTTATCCTCATTTCTGTTTGGTATTGTTTTTTGTTTTCAGAAATGAGAACAAAAAACAACTTTTGTAGTTTTCAAAAAATAATAGGTGTTTGGCTAATGTTTTCTGAAAACTGTTTTTTAGTTTTTTTTTATTTTAAAAGAAATCTTAAATAAAAAGTTAATAAATATATTTATAAAGAGAAAAATCTTTTAAAAGTTTGTAGTAAATAATGTGAAACAAAAAGTGATGAAAAATAAATAATGAGAAAGTAAGGAAAGAAAATTTGAGGAAAGAGAAATTGGAAAGAGGGAAATTGATGCGAGAAAAAATGAGAGAGGAAGTATGAGAAAAAAAGTGAAGAGAGGAGAGAGAAAGTGATCAGAGAAAAATATGAGGATATAGTAAGTGATGAGAGAGGAAATGATAAGATTATAAGTGAAGAGAGAGAAAATGATAAGATTATAAGTGAGAAGAAAGAAAATGGCGAGAGAGAAACTACTGGGAGAGAAATTGATGCGATAGAAAGTAAGGAGAGAAAAAGTGATTAGAGAGAAACTAATTAGAGATAAATTGATGTGAGAGAAAATGATGAGAAAGAAATTAATGTGACTGAAAGTGAGGAGGGAGACACTGATGTAAGATAATAATAATTAAAAAACTTATGTAAGGAAAAAAAATGGGCAAAAAAAGTTTGAGAACAACAGAAAACAACTTTTTGTTATTCTAATTTTTTTTTGTGTTTTTGTAACTTTATTTTTAAAAATGGTTTTCTGAAAACAATGCCAAACACATGTACTTATTTAAAAAAAAAAACTGTTTTTAAGCTAAGAAGCGAAACACTCTCTAAAATTTATAAACTTCTTTTTTTCATTTATCTTCTTCTTTATTTTTTATATATTGTTTTTTTTCTTTTATTTTCACGATACACTTAATTTACTAATTTTAATATTATAGTTTATGTTGTAAATATTATATATATGGATGTCCATAATAATGAAGAATCACTAGGTTACCCAAAGTAAAATATCAGCATTAATTCTTGATTGTATTCAAAGTAGTTACCTGATTTCCTTAGGGCTTATTTATCTGTATAAATAGGGGTCCTTCCCCCATTGAAATAACATATACAATAGTCTCACTTTCTCGTTACATCTCTCTCTATTACACTGTCTATTTCTTTATACTTTATATTTCAATATTCTTAATAGTTTTATAACACGTTATTTGTAGGTTCAAATTCTTATCATGAATCTCTAGTCATAATCATTTGTTGAATCTGAACTAGATGATTCAATTTTCAACCACCATCTTGTGTTGATAATAAAATTCATTATCAAGCCTCTAGTCATCATAATTTATTGAGGTAAAAATATTTTATTGCGAATGTATGTTTATATGATTACCATACTATATATATTGATCATAAAAAAATGTATATATGACTTGTTATTTTACCATTGTGATAGTATTAGATGATTTAATATCTTGTTATCGGAAATATGATTATATTCATATGTATATGTTCTTACTATCTCACATATTTAATATTGATTTCTCTATAGTATTTATTTTATAGTTATTTACAAATAAATACATTAGAATTTGTAAAGTTCCATGTCTATGGCATATTGAAAAAAAATTATAGATCATTGAGATAATGTCTTCCATATGTCCTGAAGATTATACAAAAGTGATATTATTCATTAAGATATATAAAAGAAACATAATTGCTAAAAAAATTGTGATATTTTAGTAAAATTTCCTGAAGTGAATATTTCACATATTTGTCAATTATATGAAATTTATTAACACAATTAAAAAACATTGAAATGTATTATGATTGATGCAGTTGGTGACTGATTTTTTCAAGTCCCAAAAGTTTTAAGAAAATTGCATCAAAACATTAAAATATGAAATATTGATAAACAAGATTGAAAAACAAATATGAAGAGAATAAACTAATTCAGGTGTAACTACTGTTGATATTGACTTGGGTGTGTGTTTATTGTACAATAAAGAAGTTAAAAAGTATATAATTTTTGTTGTACATTTAAATATTATTCCCTGAAGAGAATGATAGAAAGTAAATTTCATTTTAAAGAGTATTGATATTATTAGTCATGTTATTATATATGCAATATTTCTTGCTAGAAGCAAGTATGGTCTTTTCAATGTTATTCATTGAAGTGAATGATTCATTACTTATGTCAATTATTCATTGCACATTCCTAGAAGTGAATATCTAATTATTAGTATTACAGTGAACTTTGTCATTGATCACAATGTAATTTATAATTACATTCCTCAAAGTGTTATAAAGTCGCAAAGATTATTTGAAAATGTTCTTGATGAAACCTTAACACAATATATTGCTAGCTAAAGTTAAACATATTTTATGTACCCGTTGTACAATTTCTATATAATTGTGAATGTTGCAAAAAACAACTTATAATATGTACCGGTTGTACATTTAATTATATAATATATCAAGTCATAAGAATAAGAAATGATTTATTTCATTAATAAATTTGACCACTTGTTGGAAAGAAATGAGAAAGAAAAATAATTGATATATTCATATTATGATTATATCTATTTGGCTACAACAAACATGATTATTATCATTGTGTATTAACTTGAATGAATGATAAGTTTATATTTGAAAAATAATTTTGCTTCTAAGCAAGCACACCATTGGATAGATAAAATTGTTAAATATAATGTTGTTGAACATAATATATTACAAAAATCAAATGGAGAAATCTGATTCTTGAATAATCAATGCTATTATATATTTTGAAGGATATTTAATTATTTTATTCTTTAGTACATAAACAAAAATGAAACTTTTATAACGGTTATGTATACGTTGAAAATTTTAGTGAAATATAAAGTATAGTGAACCTGAAGTTCATTAATTGAATGATCAATCATATGCAATGAAATGTATAAATTTCCCTAAATTTATATGAATAACCAAAATATTCTTTTTATTATTAATTCTTATATGGTGCTCAAGAAAATATGTATATATATTTTGTATATGGGAAGGAAAATAAATTTGAATATCTTGTATTTTTAAAAGAAAAATATATATATTTCAACTACTTTTCAAATGTTCTGTTTATAAATATTTTAACTTGTCCAATTTTTTTACTTCATATATATCATTTATAAAAGTGTCACTCATTAGAATGTTAGTGCATTCATCTCAAAATTTTCATAATTGTTTAATAGTTGAAATTATATTTCTTCTAAATTTTTTTTGCATATATAAAATATTTTTCTATATAGTTATTCATCTAGTCCAAGATGTATGAGAATTTTTTTATATTATTTTGATAACAAGTGTTTAATTATATTCTTTTTGCATTCTTGAATCATTGTTGAATTTTATTGCATAATTTCTTATCGATGTGATAAGATTGTATGATCATGAACTCACAAGAGTTATAAGCTTGTATATTTTCACTTATACATATATACGACTCGTTCTTGAAAATGAAATAAGTTCATAATTATGATTTATTGAACCCGAAGTTCAATGACCCAATAATATATATGAGTTTGAGCAGATATGAATTTATTGTGATGCCTATAGGTTGTATTAATTTTTAAAAAATATTCTCTCGACCAAGGGGAGAGAAATGCAGTTGGATCGATGGATATTTTGAAAAATGATCCTTGCACAAAATAAGAACTAGAAGTTCAGAATGATAAAAGTGTTGGGAAACATTATACATGATCTTTATTTATTTTCATGTAGATCTAATATTAAACAAGTTAATATGAGACAACCTAGAACATGTTTCTAAAATTTAATTCAAAGAGAAATAATGATAATAATACTTACATTATACGTAGCGAAATGAAAGAGTCATTTCTTCAGTTTCTTTAACCCTTGTATCCTTTCTGTCCCAGAGTATTACCAAGAAGCTGAACCGTTCTTCAATTATCTTCACAGTCTTCCAAAGTATCCTTAGAATCACCTAGACTAGGGTGGGCAATTCTCAACAAATGATATAGATACAAAGAAGAAGAGAAAAGAATAATTAGGCTTAGAAAAGGACTTATGTTTATAGAGAGAATTTAAAAACTATCAGAAAACAAGTGATTAAACTTATGTCTGTCATCTCATTTCAACTCTCACATAATATTCATTTTATAAACTCAATTAGGTCATTTATTTAATTAAAAAATAAATAAAATAATAGCCAATTAAAAGCCCTAGGTCGAAATTATCACGAGCTTTAGGCCCGTGAACTTTCTCATTTGATTATAAGTCTGTTGGACTTAAAATCAATATCTGTATTATTTTCTATTGATTTAATTTAATTAAATAATTATTTAAATCCTTTATCAAATTAATTATTTATAATTTAAACATTGATTTAAATTTATTTATTAATTTAGATATCAATTTATCTTAATTAATAAATTTGCCATAATTTCTCTTTTCTTCTCTAAATTACAGAACTCTGTGAAACTATCCAAAATTGACCTAGTCAACTTTGATAATTCTAATTGATAATTAAATCAATTAATTGAGACTATCTAGATGATTTTATCCAAGGTACAGTGGGGACCATGGGCCTATGAAATCAAGCTCCAATAAGATCATAAATCTAACAAATAAATTTACTAACATATAAATTCATCGTGACTCCACTAAAGACTCGGAATTGCACTCTTGAATTCATAGAACGCTCTATAACAAATATAGATACACTATTAGTTATTCATTGTTACAACCATAATTGTCACCTAATCCTCTATAGACGGTCTACAATGAGATGAGACTAAAATACTGTTTTACCCCTCATTGTATTTTATCCTTAAAACACTTAGTTCCTTGTAAATGATATTTCATTAAACTAATATTAATTACTGAAATGAGATCTCTATCATTTAACACCTTGAACCAAACAAAAAGGAAACCATCGTTTCACTTCTTCATCAGAAGCTATAGATGTTTATATCTATGATTAACACTCCTACTCAATTATACTACTGAGTTCCCAAGATGTAAGTATGGGCCAGACCGTAGGGTAAGCTGGTAACGAACAAGTCAAAGAACTCAAATAATACAATCATTTAGAATACTAACAACTCAGAATTGAGAATGAATTGACCTATGGTCAACTATATGATATGACTAGAATAGATAATAATGGTATGTTTACTTTGCCTATCTACTGTCAATATTGGTCTAGTCCAATGTAACAAATACAACCGATCTAATCTACTTTGCTAATGTTCTGGGAAGAACATAACACTGTGATGCGTAAGTAGAACATATCGTAGATTGGCAAGTCAGTGTAAATCTTGTGCACTGACTAATCTTAGGACTAATTTATTTTGAACATATAATCATATTTATATTCCACTGTGATTACGTCACTATAAATACGATTAGCTATATGCTCGGCATTTAATAGAAGTTTATATTAAACAATTAATCATGAAAATAAAACATGTGAGCAAAGTGATTGACCAAGTCAAAAAATGATTTTTATTCTTTAATTGATAATAAATGAGATTACAAAGAAATTGAGTTTTAATTAGGGCATAAAACCCCAACAAACTCTCACTTGCACCAATTGAAATTAATGCCTTAATTCTACTAATCCCATTTCCTGGATATGCTTATCAAATGTAGCTTCTGGTAGTGTCTTTGTAAACGGATCCGCAAGATTGTCTTCAGATGCAATCTTCATAACCTTCACATCTCCCCTGGCCACATATTCTTGAATAATGTGATACTTCTTTTCTACATGCTTACTCCTCTTGTGACTTTGAGGTTCTTTCAAGTTGGCAATCGCTCCTGTATTGTCACAAAACAACACAAGTGGTTTATCCATTTATGGAATAACACCAAGATCCGAATAGAATTTCTTTAGCCAAACTATTTCCTTAGCTGCTTCTGACGCGACTATGTACTCAGCCTCCATGGTGGAATCTGAGATTGCAGATTGCAGATTGCTTTACGCTTCTCCATATCACAAATCCACCCCAAGAGTAAACACCATTCCAGAAGTAGACTTCCTGTCATCGACATCAGCCTAAAAATTTGAATCGGTGTAGCCTTCAGGGTTCAAAACACCACCCTTGTAGACTAACATATAATCCCTAGTCCGCCTTAAATACTTTGGGATATGCTTAACTACTATCCAGTGTTTCGGTCCTGGGTTTAAGTGATACCTGCTCACTACTCCCACTGCATAGTAGATATCTGGTCTAGTACACAACATAACATACATCAAAATTCCAACTGCAAATGCGTAAGAAACTTTTCTCATTGCATCTTCCTCTTCAAGAGTCTGGGGAGACTGCTTCTTTGAAAGATGAATTCCATGGCGGGATGGTAAACGTCATTTCTTGGAATTTGTCATTGAGAAACGTTCAAGCACTTTATCAATGTAAGCTGCTTGAGATAGAGCTAAGAGTCTATTCTTTCCATCTCTGATGATCTAGATACCTAGAACATAACTTCCTTCACCCAAATCCTTCATCTGGAATTGAGTGCTCAACCAATTCTATACATTTGACAATTTCATAACATTGTTTCCAATGAGTAAGATATCATCTACATAGAGAACCAGGAATACCACTATTTGATTTGCCTTCAGCTGGTAAACACAAGGCTCATCAATATTTTGTCCAAAGCCATAGGTTTTGATTATTTCATCAAACCTAAGATTCCAAGAATGAGAAGCTTGCTTAAGTCCATAAATGGACCTATTCAACTTGTAAACTTTTCCTTCTTATCCAGCTACATTAAATCCTTCTAGCTGATCCATATAAATGACTTCGGCAAGCGTTCCATTAAGAAAAATTGTCTTAACGTCCATTTGCCAGATCTCATAGTCGAGAGCGGCTGCTATAGATAGGGAGGATGTGAATGGATTTGAGTATGGCTACTGGACTAAAAGTTTCCTTATAGTCCACACCTTCTCTTTGGGTATAACCCTTTGCCACTAGTTGAGCTTTATAAGTCTCGATATTTCCATCCACTAATTTGAATTGAGTAAACAGCTTTGACTGAGTCATATAACGATTTTAAAGCTGCTGGTAGATTCTGGGGTTTTCAAATATTTCTCTTATAAAACTATTCCTCAAAAATACTTAATTTCTCAATAAACATGCACATGGCAAGTGTCATGATCTTATTGGTTCTATCTAAACCTTATAGTATAATAAATAACATCTTTATAATCAGCTATATTAATCAAACTTTATGTTATAATTAGTATTCTTAAACTATAGGTTAAACTTATAAAATCTGTAAGTGTTGCTACGAGTGTTCAACTAAGTCCCGACTTGAACCAAAATCCACAGCAATAAACATACTATAGCTACTACTAGCTATTACTACTACTACTATCTAACTAGCTAAGTAAAATTCTTGGACTCTACATGAGTTAAGAGGAAGAAATGAGGAACAATGCAATGCTTTAAGGGATTACAAGAAGCCTTATAACCCTTTCTCAAACACTTACAATCCCGGTTGGCACAACCATCCAAATTTCAACTGGAAGGATTCAAACCAAGCATCTGGGAGCCAATGGAGGCCTGAGCAGCAACAACTGCCAAAAGCATACATTGCTCCTCAAAATAACATGCAGTCAAGTAATTCTCTTGAGAATACTTTGCAAATGCTTGTGCAAGCACAAATAGCCTCAACTCAGGAGCTCAAATCTTGTTTCACATAAATGGTATAGGAAATGGAAGACATAAAAATCCAAATGACAAAGCTAAACACTACTTTGATAATTCAAGAGCATGGTAGACTTCCTGCTCAACCTCTAATTTATCAAAAATGGCAACACATGGCACAAACTTCCTCCTCTCCAGATAAAAATTTCAAAGAGGTTAATGCCATCTTTACTCGAAGTGGTCAAAGTACGGTTTCACCATTAACTAAGACAACGAGTACGTCAATGCCCGCTCTAGATGATGATATGCCAATAAGAATTCTAGTAAAGGCACCCTTTCCTTAAGCTTTGAAATCCACTGGAAAGGTATTGGAAAATCATGGTGAAATCCTAGACGTTTTTAACACAAGTGAATATCAATTTGCCATTGTTGCATGTGATCAAACAAGTGTTGGCTTATGCCAAGGTTATCAAGGATTTGTGCACCGTTAAAAGAAAGCACCATGTCAAGAAAATTGCATTCTTGTCAAAACAAGCTAGCGCGGTAATTGACTGCAAGACACCCCCTAAGTACAAAGATCCTGGTTGTCCTGCCATCTCATGCCAAATTGGGGAACAGGAATTTGGTCAAGCCCTTATAGACTTAGGAACAAGTGTAAATCTCATGCCACATTCAATATACTTGCAATTAGGTCTAGGAGAACTCAAGCCCACATCTGTGGTGCTACAACTGGCCGATCGATCAGTCAAGAAACCTCGGGGAATAGTAGAAGATGTTCTAATTCAAATTGAAAAATTCTATTACCCTGTTGATTTGCTCATCTTGGACACTCAATCTGAAGTGAGTATAGAGTCCAAAATTCCCATCATTCTTGGCAGACCTTTCCTCGCAACAACAAATGCACTCATTAACTGTAGGAATGGTCTCATGAAAATATTTTTCGGGAACATGACTCTAGAAGTGAATGTTTTCCACATCGACAAACAACCACCTGATAACAATGAATGTTTCCAATCAAATCTGATCGATACACTTATTTCGGAAGAGGTCAAAACGAAATACACATCTAATCATTTTAATCACCTCTTCCAAATTTCAGAAAGTTTTGAGCCTAATGAGTCTAAAATAAACCCTGAAATCTTCAAACACTCACAGGCTAGAAGAACCATGTTTTTGAATCCAGTCTTTGAGGAACTCCCTCAAGATCGAGAAACGCCAAAACCCTCCATTAAAAAATCTCCTCAACCAAAGTTGGCCCAACTTCCCAAGGGTCTTAAGCATGTTTTCCCGAGAGCTGACAACACTTTTCCTGTCATAATATCTTCTAAGATAAATGCCACACAAGAGCGCCAACTCATCAATATGTTGCAAGAACAAAGAGATGCATTAGGATGGATGATAACTGACATCAAAGGTATTAGTCATTTAATTTGCTCCATTCACATTCAATAGGAAGATGGGGTTATACCACGTCGTGACCCTCAAAGAAGATTGAACCCAACGATGAAGGAAGTAGTTAAGATTGAAGTCTTGAAACTTCTTGATTCTAGAATAATCTATCCTGTTGCTGACAGTAAATGGGTTAGCCCAACTCAAGTTGTTCCCAAGAAATCAGGGGTACCAGTGGTACAAAATGAAAAGGGGGAACTTATGCCTACCAAGGTCACAACTGGGTGGTGCATGTGCATTGATTATAGAAAATTAAATGCAGCCACCCGCAAAGACCATTTTCCACTTCCATTCATTGATCAAATATTGGAACGTGTGGCGGCTCATCCTTTCTATAGTTTTCTCGATGGTTATTCAGGGTATTACCAAATTGAGATTGCTTTAGAAGATCAGGATAAGACCAAATTTAATTGTCCTTTTGGTACTTTTGCCTTTCGGTGTATGTCATTTGGCCTGTGCAATGCTCTAGCCACTTTCCAGCGATGCATGATGAGCATATTTAGTGATATGATCAAGAAATGTATGGAAATATTCATGAATGATTTGACAGTCTTTGGAGATTCCTTTGAATCAAGCCTTCTCAATTTAGAGTTTGTGCTTAAACGTTGCAAAGAGAAAGGCTTGGTACTCAACTAGGAAAAGTGTCATTTCATTGTTCCATCAGGCATAGTCTTGGGGCATGTCGTGTCGGAATGAGGAATTGAGGTTAATCAATCAAAGATTGAACTCATAACAAAGTTGCCCACCCCCAAGACTGTTAAAGACATTCGATCTTTTCTTGGGCATGCATGATTCTATAGGAGGTTCATACAAAATTTCTCGACAATTGCTCGCCCTTTGTCAAACCTCCTAGCAAAAGATGTTGTGTTCAGTTGTACACCTGAGTGTGAGGAATCTTTTTGAACGCTCGTTGCAAAACTTACTTCTGCCCCTATCATTCAGCCACCAGATTGGTACTTACCATTCTAAGTCACGTGTGATGCTAGCAATTATGCTATAGGGGCCGTCTTAGGTCAAAGAAGGGAAGGGAAGCCCTTCGTTGTCTATTATACAAGTAGGACTCTTAACAGTGCTCAGATGAACTATTCTACTACTAAAAAATAGTCACTTGTTGTAGTATTCGCACTTGACAAGTTTCGTTCCAACCTGATTGGTTCACCATCACAGTCTTTACGGACCATTCCACTTTAAAATACCTCCTTTCCAAAAAGGATGCCAAGGCGCGTTTAATTAGGTGGATCCTTCTATTATAGGAATTTGATCTAACCATAAAGGACAAGAAAGGAGTTGAAAACGTGGTAGCGGACCACTTATCTCGTCTTGAATTTTCTGATTCCGCTGATGGCCCAGCCATTCGAGATGACTTCCCTGGTGAACATATCTTCGTAGTCACTAAGTTGCCATGGTACACTCATATCGTTAATTACTTAGTGACTGGCGAACTTCCAACTGCATGGAGTGCACAAGATAAACGTAAATTTTTGGTCGAGCTTCGTAACTTCTATTAGGACGATCCATATCTTTTCAAGTATTGCCCCTGACCAAATTATGAGACGTTGCATTCTAGATGATGAAATTTTTAGTGTCCTGAACTTTTGTCATAATGAAGCTTGTGGCGGTCATTTTTCTATGAAAAAGACTACTGCAAAAATCTTACAGTGTGGTCTTTATTGGCCCACTTTGTTCAAAGACACTAACAATTTCTGTCGATCATGTGAAAGGTTTCAGAAATTAGGTGCTCTGTCCCGGCGACATATGATTCCATTAAACCCAATTCTTGTAATAGAAATATTCGATTGTTGGGGATAGACTTTATGGGACCATTTCCACCTTCTTCTGGCTACCTTTACATTCTCCTCGCCATAGACTATGTCTCAAAATGGGTGGAAGTTGTGCCTTGTCGAAATAATGATAACACAACTGTTGTGAAATTCTTAAAGGAAAATGTGTTATCCAGGTTTGGCACACCACAAGCTATCATAAGTGATCAAGACACCCATTTTTGCAACTATTCTTTCGAGACCTTAATGCAAAAGTATGGTGTAATTCATAAGGTTGCATTGCCTTATCACCCACAAACAAATGGCCAAGACGAGTTAGCCCACCGAGAAATTAAGCAAATATTAGAAAAGACGGTTAATCCTGACCGCAAAAATTGTTCCTCACGACTTCTTGATGCTCTCTGGGCATATCGCACTGATTACAAAACTCAGCTTGGTATGTCTCCTTATAGGCTAGTCTATGGAAAAGCTTGCCACCTTCCTGTTGAGCTGGAACACAAAGCTTATTAGGCAGTTAAAAGCTTGAATTTTGATCTCAAGGTGGTAGGACTCAATCGTAAGCTTCAATTGTCAGAAATTGAGGAGTTAAGGAACGATGCTTATGACAATTCTAGGATCTACAATGCTAAAATGAAAGCGGCCCATGACAGGTAGATCCTAAGAAAAGAATTTGAGCCAAACCAACAAGTGCATCTTTATGACTCTCGTTTGCATATCCACCCTCACAAGCTGAGATCAAGGTGGACTGGCCCATATGTTGTGAAAATTGTCTTTCCCAACGGTGCTGTTTAGGTCATAGACCCAATTGATGGGAGAGAATTCAAAGTAAATGGCCAATGACTGAAACATAACATAGAGAGAGGGTGACCCAGCCTGAAAAAGTCACTCTCGTGGAACCGGTTTACCAAGTCTGAGTAGTGTTCCTAATTGTTTGTACATAGGTTTGTTTTCTGTTTATTTCCCTTTTGTCATTTTATTTTATTTGTTATCATTTTGTGTTTTCAGCTTTTCATGCTTTCAAGAATCAATATTCGCTCTATCACTCGACGCTCGCTATCCAAGTGTTCTCTTTCCCTACTTTTTTACATTTATTATATTTTGAGACATTGAGGACACTGTCAGATTTTGGTTGGGGGTGGTGAGCATAATCATGCACGTTCATGTTGATTTTTTTCATATTAATATTTTCACGATCAATTTTTTTAAAAATTACTTATTTATTCTTGCAAAATGTTACTTTTGAGTCAATTTGTTGTTACCTTTATTACTAAGAGTTTCTCTAGAGTTACCTAATGCACATGCCAAACATTGTGGTAAGATGATTGTTAGCACATATTTGCTTAGAAATTTTCCATGTTTAAGTAATTTATTCTTTTCTGTGAGAGGTGAGACTTGAGAAAACAACTTTAAAATTTTTATTGATTCTTAGAAATGGTTATAATTATTTGGACAAGATATTGTGGTATAAATGGATGATGTTTCAGGGAAATTTTTTTCTATAGAAAAATCTTATTAGAGAGCCTTTTATTATGTTCTTCATGAAAAAAAGACGAAAAAAAAGGAAAAGAAAAAGAAGAAGAAAAAAACACAAGAGCAATAGTTCTATCATTTTTAATTATGTTGTCTCTTGTGTAAAAAAAAGGTGTGTTTATTAATTTCATGTTTTATTTTATGGCTCTTAGAATAAATGTAAAGATTGTCTATTTAAGTTAGAATTCCCAAAAAATTGGTTTTGTGGTACTCTTTATGGTGGTTGTCCAAATAATTTATTTCCTATCTTCGCTTCAATGATTATTTAAAAATTTGTCCTAAATCTATATCCATTTGATGAGCTTACTTCTTTATTTCCAACTCCATGAGCGAAACCCTTAACTTTGAATATTTTCAATTACATGAGAGGTTAATGGAGTTGAGACCTTTACTTGGCATAATTTCGAAGGCTTTATGTGCTATGGCTTGCGGTAAGAAGGTTCAAGTTTGGTGCACACACTCACAACTCTAGATTTATTTGAAGTAGTTTTGATAACTTTTGTTGACTTGTTACTAACATTTTGTGTTAATACTTAAGTTCTTTTATAATTTTTGACCTGAAATATATCATGTTGACATTTATAATTTCGCTTGAATTACTAGAGACTAGCAATAAGCTAGTTGGGGGTTGTGATTAGTGCTCAAAAATATCATTTTATTAGTTTTAAAGATTAAAATTAATTAAGTTTTAATTAATATTTTCATGGATTTATTGTAATATATTTTATATTTGAAATTATTAATTTTGATTCAATTTGTGTTTAATTTTCAGGAAATAAAATGTATTTTTGACACAAACAAAATGAAAGAAATATACTTTAAAAAAATGATGATAAAGTGGTATTTTTGAAGGTGACTTAGGCCCAAAACCGAGCGCAGCCCAAGCTTTCAGCAGGTGCCCACGTTGCCACGTGGCAGTAGGCCATTTGTCCAGCTGAGCCACGCCAGCAGCCGAGCCGTCTACCACGCGTCTGACACCGTCTGACGGAGCCGAGCCAAGCCGAGCCACCAACGCCTGCCACCGCCTGCCACATCTCTTTCGAGCCAACCAACTTGCACCACCTGTCCCATCCGCCTGGCAGTTGTCTCCCACGCGCTTGCTCCTCCTGCCACGCCTGAAGCTTAGCCAACCAGCTGCTGCCACATCACCCAGCTGTCCCCCACAGCCCAACACCACTTGCCCCACTTCCATCAGTTTTTGTAGCCACTTTCCCACTATTTTGTACGCGATTTTACACATTTTGGGTCCTATTTCCACTATAAATAGAGAACCAAATGTAGGAAAAAATTATCAGATTGTGGAATTAAGTGTGGAGAGTATAGTTAGAGAGAAAAACATTTTTTTTCTTATTTTTCTTTCATTTCTTTTACATTAATATTGTGTGAAAACAATGCCTATTTTTGGCTAAATTCTCTTGTGGAAAGGCTAGAGTGAAGTTCATGTTTCACATTATATTTTTAATATATTGATTCATTATTTTGTTCTTCATTTCTATATATTTGTTACAATTAAATTTATTTTCTTCTCATAATTATTCTGAATTTATTAGTATCTTTTGCATAAGTCTAGTCTTACTCTTCTTATGTAATTTAGGATCTTCATTTAATTTAGGATATTTGTTATATTATATGTTTTTTACTGCATTCTGCCATTGGTATTTTTTCGCTCTAAGGTATATAATATGATAGGTTTTTAAAATTAGAAGTTAGTATAATTTAATTAAGAACATATTTTAAGGTGAGCTTTATTATATATATTTTCCAACTATAATTAATGGTGTAGAATTATAGTTGAGTAGAATGAATCAATTTTATTAAAATATATATATGTTTGCATGAATGAAACTTATGCCTTCCATATTTTCTTTCTGATTCTAATTCCTCAATTTTGTTTATTTAGTGTTTAAAAAAAATATATTATTTTTCAAAGTTACATTATTTCAAAGTTTATTATTTCTAATTTATTAATCTTTCTTTTTACTTGTATTTTACCTCTCTGTGGATACGACATAGTCCGATTGCTGCTGCGACCGCTTAGGAGTTTATTGGGCGATATCAACCATGTATAAATGATTGAGTGACAATTATGGTTGTAATAATGGATAATTAATAGCATATCTATATTTGTTAAAGAGTGTTTGATGAATTCAAGAGTGCAATTCCGAGTCTATAGTGGAGTCACAAGGAATTAGTAAGTTAGTAAATTTATTTGTTAGATTTGTGATAACTTATTGGAGCTTGATTTCATAGGCACATGGTCCCCACTGTACCTTGGATAAAATCATCTAGATAGTCTCAATTAATTGATTTAATTATCAATTAGAATTATCAAAGTTGACCAGGTCAATTTTGGATAGTTTCACAGAGTTATGTAATTTAGAGAAGAAAAAAGAAATTAGGGCAGATTTATTAATTAAGATAAATTGGTATCTAAATTAATAAATAAGTTGAAATCAAGGTTCAAATTATAAATAATTAATTTGATAAATGATTTAAATAATTATTTAATTAATTAAATCAATAGAAAATAACACAGGCCTTGATTTTAAGTCCAATGGGCTTATAATTAAATGAGAAATTTCACGGGCCTAAAACCCATGATAATTTCGACCTAGGGCTTCTAATTGGCTATTATTTTATTGATTTTTTAATTAAATTAGATGGCCTAATTGAGTCTATAAAATGAGTGCTTAGAGAGAGTTGAAAACATAAGTCAAAACATAAGTTCAGAAGTCAGATTTTCTGATAGGTTTTAGATTCTCTCTAAACACAAGTCATTTTCTAAGCCACTTTGTTATTTTCTCTTCTTCTCTCTGTATCTATCTTATGTGTTCAGAATTGCCCACTCTAGTCTAGGTGATTCTAAGGATACTTTGGAAGACTGTGAAGATTATAGAAGATTGATTCAGTTTCTTGGTAATACTCTGGGACAGAAAGGATACAAGAGTTAGAGAAATTGAAGGAATGACTCATTCATTCCGCTGCATATACTGTAAGTATTCTTATCATTGTTTTCTCTTTCAATTTAATTTTAGAAACATGTTCTAGGCTATCTCATATTAATTTGTTTAATATTAGATCTACATGAAAATAAATAAAGATCATGTATAAGTTTTCCAAACACTACACTCCCCCATATGGCGCCTCTTGCACCTAAGGCACCCAGGATAAGTCCTCCAGGCCTCACTGCCACTCTAGCGGCCAATTGAAACACCAAGTGGTCGCCTGTCAAGACCTAGAGCTGGGAAGGCATCAAGAGCCTTCCTCTTCTGATAACTGGGGCCTCCGCCCCTACTTGAACCCACAAATGGAGGTCCTACCCTCCTATTCTCTCTTCTGGCTACATTGTTCTGTCAGATCTTATTCTCTGCGCTCTCAACTGTGAGCGCCTTTTCAACCACCTGTGCACAAGTAGTAACTCCAGCCACAGTGGTAATTCAAACATCCCAGGATATTCTAGGTTGTAGCTCCTGGAGAAACCTCTCCCTTTTGGTCCCATCAGTGGGCACCAGCTCCATGGCAAACTTTGTCAGTCTGTCAAACTTCAGAGCATACTCAGTCCTTGATAGACTCCCCTGAAGTAATCTGCTGAACTCTTCAGCCTTTGCAGCCCTGATGACATTATTATAATATTTTTCATTGAACAAAGTCTGAAACTCTTCCCAACCCAGGGCATTGATATTTCTGGTATGGGATATCACTTCCCACCAAATTCTGGCATCCTCCCAAAACATGTACGTGGCACAAGCCACCCTCTCATTACCAAACATCCTCATAAAGTCAAGGATGGTGGTAATCATGCTCATCCACTGCTCTTCCTTAGCTAGATCTGCACTGCCCTAAAAAATTGGAGGTTGTTGTTTCCTGAACCTTTCATAAAGAGGTTCCCATTTACTTCCAGCCTCTGGCAACTGCTCAACTGTTGGCATTGTTACAAGTGGTGCCTCAGGCAAAATGCTCCCTACAGGAACCTGTTGTTGTTTGAGGAGGCAGATTTCTTCTTCCTGCCTCAATACTCTGGCTTGTAAATCAACAAGCAACCGATGCCAGTCTTCAGGAACTGACTATGGAATCTGACTCTGGTCATTCTCTTGACCTTGTCTATCATTCTGGCCCTTATCTTCCTGGCCAGCTGGTGAATCTATATGCCTTGTAAGCATATTTATAGCTTATACTGTGCTGAAACAATCAATGCGACCAATTAGGTAGTGATAACTAAACCTCTTACTGCCTCACGGTCCAAGATCAAGCAGATATTCATCCATGTTCCACAACCATACAAATAAACATATTGATTCATGATCATATCATTTAGCATTTAACACTTATCAGTTAATAGTTCAATAGTTAACAATACTAATAAGCATGTTATAGCAATATTAGTATTAATAAGCACGTTTTTGCTTATGATGCAGCAGTCAAGGCCCAGCCTTATAAATGTATCCCGTGTAAGCAAGTAAAGCATTTATATTCTATTTAAGCAGTTAAGCACATAACCACATAAATAGTTACCAAACCATGAGTCGAGCTTGTCTTCAGTGGCAAGTGTACATGCCCAGCTAGTCTACAGGAACCCTAAACCTTGGCACACTCTGATACAAAGTTGTAACGCCCTAGTTACTCCAAGACCGTTACTATGAACTTTAAATAGTGCTTAACTCGCTAAATGAGTCATTAGGTTATAAACGTGCATCTAGGTGTTATTAATAGGCCAGGGTGAAAATATTTATCAAAAGGAATTGATATATTTTATTTAAAATATTAAACTGTACATGGGCCCATAAAAGTGTTTACAAAGTTATTTACAATACAAAATGGTCATTATAGTACAAAAGTTACAACCCACCGACCTAAGCGGCAAAATTAGGGTTATCCCCTAATTCCCTTGAGAAACATCTTGGTCGTGGTAGTCAAGTGGCAGTATATGTACACATCACCACCTAAGCTCTCCACTCAAGGCTGGGTGAGCTTTTCTTTCCCTTTACCTGCACCACATAGCACCCATAAGCCAAGGCTCAGCAAGAAAACTTATTAGTGCATGTATACAATATCAATAACTGATTTAGTAATGTATCCTACGGTCTGGTCCATACTTACATCTTGGAGATTTAGTAATGTAATTGTGTGAGAGTATCATTCATAGATATGAAATCTATAACTTCTATATGAGAAGTGAAAAGATGATTTCCTTAATTGTTTTTTTCAAAAGGTTAAATGATTAAGATCTCATTTCTGTGATTAAGTTTACAAAAATATCATTTATAAGAAACTTAGGGGAGTTAAGGATAATATACTGATGAAGGGTAAAACAATAATTTGCACCCAGCTTGTTAGTAAATCATCGATAGAGGAATGACTGACTATAATGGTTATAACAATGGATAACATATTTGAGGTTTGGAAAATACATTCTATGAATTCAATAGTTAAATTCTGAGTCTATAGTGGAGTCACAAGGAATTAACAAGGTACTGAAATTATTCATAAATAAATTCACGGTAACTTATTGGAGCTTGATTTCATGGATCCATGATCCCCGTATCACCTTTGAGTAAATCATCTAGAATGTCTCAATTAATTGATTTAATTATCAATTAGAATTTTTAAAGTTGACTAGGTCAGTTTTGGAAAATTTTACAGAGAAATGAGATTTAGAGAATAAAAGATAATCTTTGGGCAAATTTATTAATATTGATAAATTAGTGCAATTTATTTAAATAATATTAATTCAAGTTTCAAATTATAAATAGTTAATTTGAATAAGGATTTACTTAATTAATTTAAATAAACATTCATGTTCGATCCTGTTGTATCTAAGGTCGTTCATAATGTTCACACTTTTAGGTCCAAACGTGAATGGACGTATTAAATATGAAAAAGTCTCACATGGAAAATATATAGGAACAATAATATCCTTATAAAGGAAATGGTTACTCCACTTAACACCAATTGCTTTTAAGATGGAACTTGAATCCTAGTCATAGTGGCCTTTCCCCCTTCAAATTGTAATATATCTCTCCAAATCTGAGAAATTTACTTTCTTCTTGCATTCTGGGTTCAAAAGAACTAAGATTTTTGAGTTTGGGGGACTAGTCTATACCTCATTGCAATCTAAATCTGAGTATGTTTTATGTGCTGTTATATGTTTATTGATGAAGATGAACAATATGGATTTTTGTAGTTTTAGGATAATGTTGAAGAAGATGAAGATTCATACCAGTCAAATCCAGACCTGTTCATCAAAATACTAAAATAAACCCAAATTTATACTTGTTTACCCAAAAATAACTCATGATGATGTGGCAAGAATTTATTACATGTGGTTGGCACGTGGCAGCGTTAAAGTGAAGGGATGTTGTCCGCCTATCGACCAGATGTCTATTGCCTCATCAAATCTCGCGATTAGATGCGACCAGCTTGGTCGCATGCTTCGGTTTATTTCCTTTAAAGATGTGTAATCTTGTAATAACTACATTTATGATCTTTTTTCTTTATTGCCTTGATACGCTGATATTAAGGATAATTAAGGCCCATTGGCCCATGTAACCCCCTTGAGCCTATAAATATGCATGAGAGGGCTCAAGGAAGGAACTTTTGACTTTTGAACCTAGAACTTCAATACTCATAGAGAGAACATAGTGTGATTATCCACTGAAAAGTTGTAATTCTCCTAAGGCTGGTGAAACTCAAGAACCCTAGTTCTTTGATCACGACATTGGGATTCAACATCAATAAGAACACTAAGTGGACGTAGGTTATTACCACACAGTTGGGGCCGAACCACTATAAATCATTTGTGCCACCTTCTTCCCATTTGATTTCATTCTTCATTTCCTTCTTGTTTCTTTGTCGTTATTTTGACTCCGTGTCGTTGGCAAAATCGAGGGTCAACATTCTGGTGCTTTCATTGAGAGATTAGTCAAGAAGCTTAAAGAAAATCGAATGGCGAAGACATCCAAGAAAGTTGGACGGGCTGTTGGCGCTGCGCCGTCTCAACCTTCTCCTCCAAATGTGGCTGAAAATGAACCACACTTGGATTTTGAAGAGGTGGAAATGGATTCCGAGACGTGGAGGGCAACACCAGGTGTGTTGCAGGATGAGTTGGCCAGTCTGAGGGCCAATCAGGAAAATGCGGCAGAGACCTTGGTGTTGCAGCAAAGGGAGATTGAGCGTCAGCGTCAGGAGCTAAATGAGCGGCAGGCAGAAATGGACCGTTGGCAGAGAGATGCCACGACTGCTCTAGAAGCAACCATTTAATTGGTCAGAGGGCATGCTACGCCGGCCTCTCAACCGGATCAGCCACCAAGTGCACTACCACAACGGTCCCCAAATCTGAGTCCTCTGATCCAGCCAGCAAGCCCACAAAAGGCCGGAGCAGCCACCTGTTGCTCAGGATGATGTCCCAATTCGGGATCCTGAGCAACATCCACCTTCTCAAGCTGGTCGCGGCAATCCCCAGCGCCCGAGGCAGAATAGGGCTGGGCAGCCGCCCCGTAGCCCTAGACGCCCAGGGGACGATGAGCCAAATCCACCGAGCAGGGGGCAATGTCCTTCTGCCAACAGAAGGCATAATGAGTCAGGCTCTACGGTCAGCCCCCCCCCCCCCCCCCCACGACATAATAATGCACGGGGACCCAATGACCAGTGCAGGCCTCCCCCTGATGCTCGGGAGATTCCAGCCAGAGGAGGAAACAACGTGACCAGTCGGTCGCGTCATAGTTTAGAGACAGCCATGCCTGCAATGAGGCCAATTCCGGCAGGGGGAATGCTAGTCAAAGGCATGAGGAAAGAGGTGGAGATAGAAACCCCCCACCAAGTGAATATAGGCCTGCGAGCCATAACGCTGGGGAGCAACCCCGACAGCATAACGTCTTTGATCAGCTAGGAGTTAGCGAGCAAAGGCACAAGGATGATGACTTGAGAGACGTACTCAACGACAGGCGTGAGAGGCACGATGAGCACGCTCCTCCAGCACCAGTCACCCCGAAAATCCCAGATGCGGTTTAGGCTCAAATTGATGCTCTGAACCAGGCACTACAGTAGCTGGTCGGGAACCGGACATCCCACATAGAGTATGACCGGAGGAGAGGCACTCCGTTTGTGCAGAAGATTGTTGTGGAAGAAACCCCCAGCAAGTTCAAAATGCCAATACTGCCGAAATTTGATGGATACAGGGACCCAGTATCTCATGTCAACAAATTTGAGATACAAATGGATATTCAGAAGGTGTCAGACAATGCCCGCTGCAGGATCTTCCCCGCCACACTGTCTGACACCGCCCAGGAGTGGTTCTTTAAATTCCCTCCTGCTAGTATAGTATCCTGGGAACTGTTCGTGAAGGAATTTTACGGACAATTCTATGCGGGTCACGTACACCCCACTAAGGCCAACCAGTTGGTCGAGATACGCCAAAAGGAGGGAGAGCCCTTAAAGGAGTATGTCCAGCGTTTTATACGAGCAGCGGCTGGAGCCAAAATAGTGGGCGACGAGGGAAAGATGATGGCCCTAACTGCCGAGGTTAGACACCACTCCCCCCTCTAGAACAGCCTGAGAAGGAATGGAGTAAAGAGTACCCAGGAGTTCCTGGATCGAGCTGATCAGTACATCAAGCTCGAAGACGCGATCGCCAATGAGGGGAAGTCGCCTACAAAAGACAAGGGACCAAAGGAAGATCCCGCCAAAGCCTCCAATGGGTCGGATAAACCCAATGGCAACGACAAAGGCAACGGGAACAGGAATAGCAGAAATGGTGGAAAAAGGGCGGGCAACGAGCCATCAACATTTGAAAATAAATGCCCCAAAGGCAATAGATATGAGCCAAGATTCACCAACTATACGACCCTTGTCGAAAGTAGAGCAGAGGTCTATCAGGCGACCAGCTTTAATGTCCCTTATAAGCGACCAGCGCCTATAAGGAAGGATATCTCCAAGAGAGATACGACAAAATTCTGTCATTTTCACAACGACTACGAATATGACACCAATGAGTGTAACCAGTTGAAGGACGAGATCAAGTTCCTGATCAGGCAGGGACACCTAAGGAGATACGTACGAGTTGTAGGAGGGTCTCAGCGAGAGGCTCAAGATGGCATTGACCAAGTGCTTGCACACCAATGCTTGCCACCTTTACAGCCAGCTCCTGTGGCAGGAACGTTACTCACCATCTGTGGCAGCCCACACATTGCAAGGGATAGTGGGAAAGCAAGGGAGCGATATGCTCGGACTTTACGCCACGACCAGGACATCGAGATGATGAGTGTAGAGGATCGCGAACCAAAGAAAGCTCGAACAGAGGAGGAGTTGATAACCTTCTCTGAAGACGATGCTCAACATGTCCGATTCCCACACTCCGATCCACTGGTCGTTGACGTCCAAATTGCCAACATGATGGTTAAAAGGGCGTTGGTTGACACAGGAAGCTCAGTCAACATCTTGTACAAGTCCTCACTGGAAAGAATGAAGTTGTCTGTCAAGGACCTGGAGTCGTGCAACCAAACCATATACAATTTTTCTGGCGAAGGGCTCGCCCTGGCAGGATCGATTAGACTCCCAGTTACAGTAGGAACTGCACCTGCAAACAGGACATTACTCACTGCTTTCATAGTAGTTGATTGTCCTTCAGCGTATAATGTTGTAATTGGAAGGCCAATTTTGGTCGACCTACGAGTCGTTACCTCGATATGGCACCTTGCCATGAAATTCCCGACCGATGCAGGGATAGGATGCGTGTTGGAAAACTAGCAAGAAGCAAGGGAGTGCTACAACGCCTCAATATCTAAGGCGAAGAGATGTGGGTCGAGGGAAGCTGCCGGAAAGGAGTTGCAAATGGCTAGTGATGTACAAGCCCAATCAGGTGATTGTGTCACCAAATAGAGTGTTGCCCAAAGTGAGGACAGGGATTTGGATCCTCGCTTTGGGGATTTTGATGAAGAGATAGGACCCATCGAGGACCTTGAAGAGGTCCAACTCAATGACGCAGATCCGACCAGAGTTGTGAAAGTCGGTAAAAACTTAGAGACAACAACGAAACAAGAACTGGTAGAATTTTTAAGGAAAAACCAGGAAGTCTTTGCCTGGTCGCATAAAGACATGGTTGGAATAGACCCTATGGTTATTAGCCATGTCCTAAACGTAGACAAGAGTTTTCCACCAGTACAACAGAAAATGAGGCTGCTCGACAAAGATAGATCAAAGGCTCTAAAGAAAGAAGTTGAAAAGCTAAAGGAGAATGGATTCATTAGGGTAGCATTTTATCTATCATGGGCCTCTAATCCCGTGCTTGTTCCCAAGCCGAATGGCAAGTGGCGAACATGCGTGGATTTCACAGACCTTAATAAATCCTGCCCTAAAGATTGTTTCCCACTCCCTAGAATCGACCAGCTGGTCGATGCCACTGCAGGGCACGAGATTCTCTCATTCATGGATGCATACTCTAGATACAATCAGATCCATATGCATCCCCTTGACGAGGATCACACTAGCTTTTGGATCGATACAGGGCTCTACTGTTACAAGGTAATGCCCTTCGGTTTGAAAAACGCTGGTACGACTTACCAGCGACTAGTCAATCGCATGTTTAAGGAGCTGATCGGAAAAAGCATGGAGGTATACGTCGACGACATGCTGGTTAAGTCGAAGAAGGTAGAAGGACACATAGGGGACTTGCAAGAGTGCTTCAATGTCTTGAACAAATACCAGATGAAGCTGAATCCCCTCAAGTGTTCCTTCGGAGTTGGATCAGGGAAATTCTTAGGATTTATAGTAAAATCATGAGGAATTGAAGCCAATCCCGAGAAGATCAAAGCCCTGGTCAATATGAAGTCGCCAACAAAAATCAAAGATGTTCAAAGCTTGACCGGAAGAATTGCTGCTCTCAGTAGATTTATTTCCAAATCGACAGACAAATGCTTCCCATTTTTTAATCTACTCATAGGCAACAAGAAATTTGAATGGATGAAGTAGTACGAACAGGATTTTCAAGCCTTAAAGACTCACATGTCGCAGCCACCGATTCTATCAAAGTCGGTTGATAAAGAAACTTTGTTCATCTACTTGGCGATCACAGAATACGCTGCTAGTGTTGTCCTAGTAAGAGAAGAGGAAGGTGTACAAAAGGTTGTTTATTATGTAAGTAAGAGGCTAATAGGAGCGGAATTGCGGTATCCACCAATTGAAAAAATAGCCTATTGCCTGATCTTAGCCTCCAAAAAATTGCGGCCATACTTCCAAGCTCACCCAATCACAGTTCTGACCAACCAACCTCTACGGCAAGTTCTACAGAAACCAGAAGCCGCAGGGCGATTATTGAAGTGGGTGGTCGAACTTGGGCAGTTTGATATCTCTTACTTGCCACGAGCAGTGATAAAAGGAAAGGCTCTGGCCGATTTCGTTGCAAAACGCACTGGGCTTCCAGACAGCGAGTAGCCAAAAGGGCCTGAGTCTCAAAGCCAAACTCCTTCTTGGAAGTTGTTTACAGATAGTTCTTCTAATGAGCACCACGTAGGAGCATGAGTGATTTTGATAATGCATGAGGGGCATCGATTTCACTGCGCAATCAGATTTGACTTCATTGCTTCTAACAACGAAGCCGAGTATGAAACACTGCTCGCAGGATTACAGTTAGCCAAAAGCATGCACATAAAGTCACTTGATATCTACAATGACTCTCAGTTGGTGGTCAATCAAATCATTGGAGAGTACTAGGCTCGAGGTTTAAAAATGGTCATTTACTTGAATAAAGCGAAGGATCTATTGGCGCAGTTTGATAAGTACACTCTCTAGCAAGTACCTCGTGATCAAAATTCAAACGCTGATGCTTTGGCCAAGTTGGCGAGTGCCAAAAATGCTGACATCCTAAACATAGTGCTAGTTGAACGACTATCTACACCAAGCATCCAAGTAGAAGGGGCCTCTTTGGTGATTCAAGCGCAGATACATGGATGGCACCTTACATAGAGTACCTGACGAAGGGTGTGTTGCCAACGGACAGAAACAAAGTTAGGACCCTTCAGCGGCAGGCTGCTAGGTATATCTTGGTCAATAGAATCTTGTACTGAAGGGGATACTCAATGCCACTCCTCAGGTGTGTTTTGAAAGAGAAGGCCAAATAATTGATGAGAGAGGTCCACAAAGGCTTTTGTGGGGACCATGTTGGGGGGCAGAGTTTATCAAAAAAGATCTTAAGGCAATGATACTTCTGGTCAACAATGAATGAATACTCAATGGAATTTGTGCGGAGGTGTGACAAATGCCAAAGGTTCTCCAAAATTCCATGAGCAGCCCCTAATGAGCTAAAACAAATGCAAAGTTCGTGGCCATTCACAGTTTGGGGTATAGATCTAATCAGATCTCTGTCCACAGGAAGGGGCAGCGTCAAGTATGCTGTAGTGGCCGTCAATTACTTCACTAAATGGGTCGAAGCTGAACCACTTGCAACCATAACGACCAAGAAAGTGCTGGATTTTGTAGTCAAAAACATCGTGTGTCGCTATGGATTGCCAAGAAAAATTGTCTCAAACAACGACACCCAATTTGATAGTGATCTCTTCACAGATTTTTGGGAGCGGCATGGAATTATCAAGAGCTTTTCTTCAGTTTCTCACCTCAAGCAAACGGACAGGTCGAGGCAGTCAATAAAACGCTAAAGGATACTCTGAAGAAAAGGCTTGAGGAAGCAAAGGGGGCATGGACAAAGCAATTGCCTGAAGTCCTTTGGTCGTATAGAACTTCCCATCGAACAACAACATGCCATACTCCATTTTCCTTAGCTTATGGATATGAGGCTATGTTGCCTGTTGAGTTAGATCCGCCATCGCATCGAAGAATAACGTACGATCAAGGCTCTAATAGCCAGCTATTGATGGAATCTCTAGATTTGGTCAGTGAAAAGCTAGAGCAAGCCCAACTCCGAGTAGCAGCTTACCAGCAAAAGGTCGCCCGATATTTCAATTCTAAAGTACGCAAAAGGAAATTCAATGTCGAAGATCTAGTACTTCGAAGGGTTTTCCCCAACACCCGCGACCAGGCTGCTGGAGTACTCGGACCTAATTGTGAAGGACCGTACCAAATTGAAGAAGTCCTCCATCCAGGCACTTACAAACTTGCTCGCTTAAATGGAGATCTCATTCCTCGCTATTGGAATGGAGAACACCTGTGTAAGTATTATCAATAAACAATTCTTCCTAAAGAATTGGCTTGTATTAATTTTACTTTTTACAAGTTATGAAAAAGGGTTGGTCATTTTATGTGACTGATCGCTTATAAGTGTAAGATCATTTTGTTGATCACTCGTACATACATGTTTTGTCCATTTATTACGAGAAATAAAAGGGACTGTGCGCAACCAGTCATTCTTGCCAACTATTGTATTTATTACAAGTATTTGCTCGTTACGTGTGTTATTTTAATGTATTATCATTTTTACAAGTCTTTGACCTAAAGCTCCTCCATCACTTGGGGGGCATATAAGGAACCTAGTAAGCAAATCATATCAACAGGTATGAAAACACACGAGCAAAATAAGTGAAAGCATGCTACAGTACTTAGAGTATTTTTCAAAATTTTGTATTTTGTTAAATCAAACCAAAGTACTATGCTAAGTTTGGTTATGCGAACAGGTGTTATAATAAAATGCAAATATTATAATATCAAAAAGGAAACCTTTTACACTGCGAGCAGTTACTGCTCGGATGTAATTGTCTGTTAAAAGTTAAAGCTGCCCGTGCAGCAATAAATATAATTGTTTCCTGGTCGACTACAGCTTCAACTTCATTCTCTACGCCTTCAATGCCAGTGGCCAAAGAGATCTCGGGCGAGGCTGGGGTTTTCGCCCTCTCTTCTTCCTCCAAGCGAGCAACGCACCGAGCTATTTCTGTTTTCCTCATGCGCTCAGAGAGATAGCTGAAATCGGCCCCTTGGTTGTGCTTCCAGAAATCATAGAAGCACTTGGACGTGGCGCCCTTGTACCTCTCCAGATTACTAGCATTGGTTTTTTCGAGATCGTTGATGCGAGCCTCCAACTTATCAGCCTCTTGCCTGCTCTCGATCAGGTCCGCCTCGAGTCTTTTGGCTTCGCAAAAATTGGTGAGGTGGGACTCTTTGTAGTTCTCCTTTGCTTCAAGGGTTTGTTCAAAGCAACATGCTATTGCTCCATCTCCTCGGACAGTTTATCTTTCTCCTCGAGCAATGCCGCATTTGCCTTCTGAGCCACCTCAAGCTGCTCTGAATATTTCGCTTCAACGGCCTTAAGCTCCTCAGCGTGTCGTTGCTCGAACGCCTTGGATTTCTCAGTAATGACCCCCGAGCGGAGCCAGCTGGCAGTCATGGTCAGCATTGCCTACGATTAGAAAAAAAGTTAAAATGACTATAATAGATAAAAAGATTGAGTCTCAACAGGAAGAGATAGCTTACACTGGCAAGCTCGTTTAGTGCGCGGTTCAAGATCCCAGCCATGGCTTCTTGGCTGCGCTCGTGCCTCAGGATCCTTGTCATCCTGTCCTTGGCCGATCTTAGAACGCAACTCGATAAGTCGTCCCCTGTTTGAACAGGGGCAGCTGGCTGTATCTGATCGACAAGAGCCGGTGGAGGAAGGGTCGACCCGACCAGTGCAGGCGGAGATTGCTGCTCAAGGGGAGATGGAGGTGGCATTATATTTTTCAAAGGACCAGCTGCTGGAGGGTCCTCAGTGTGGGTTTTCTTAGCCAGAGGCTCTTTGCTGCATTCCCCGCGATGTCGCCTGCTCGCCTTCTTCTTTCTCACAAGAGCATCAGGCACACTGTAGAGGTCGAACATGTCTTCGGATGGCATGTCTGCAAGAAGGCAAGTACACGAACAGTTAGACAGTATAAATAAATGATTGTGCTATGTCAAAAAAAGGAAACAAAGGCAATTGTAAGTAAAATACCCGAGCTATAATTACTAGTCGCTACATTATATACTTTACTAGTGTTACACTCACTCTCTGCCATGAAGAAGTCTGAATCTAAAGTGGGAGTGTACTTAAAGTTGTCGTTCCTGTCAAATAAGTGACAAGGAATAGGAAAACTATCTAAAAGCGAGAGATCAGTACCGTTCTCATCTGAAGACTCGTCGATGGGTACAGAGGGTTTGGAAGCCTTCTTCTTGCCCTTCCCTAAAGGGGCTCGAGGAGCATCTACTCGCGGGGTGCTGGAGGGTTCCCTGATTGTCACTCCAGTTGTCCTCCTCCTTGGGGGTTGTGACACATCTGGGTGCTGCTCGGGAACTCCTTCATTAGTGGCATTCCCCGCAGTGGTTTCCCTCACGTTTTGGTGAGGTGCCAAAAGCCCGACCAGTCTTAGGTTGGCTTCAGTGACCGTCTGTTTGACACTTTTTTCTACGTCAGTCATGCTGGCCAGTAGCACTGCTCGAAGCTCCATTTTTGGAGTAGGAGCTGGTCGCAGCCATGGACCTAAAGAGAACTAATTTTCTAAGGAAAATGCAGATAAAATAAAAAGAAAATAAATGACCATGAGAACGAAGAGGTTACCTCCTTGGGTGAAGGCTAGGTTGTTGGCAACCAGGTCGGTGGTTAAAAAGTACTCCTGGTGGTACTTTCCTACATTAGACTTGTAGGTAGTCTCACTCAGGAAGGTGCAGTTCATTTCCTGGCGGCAGAGATGAAAGAACCCCGTGTTGTCCTGGTTGGGGTTAGATTTGAGATCGAACAAGTAGTTGATTTCATAAGGCGAAGGGACAGACCATGTTTTATGGCTGTAAAGAATATAGAGTGCAGAAAGCATTCTATACCCGTTTGGAGTTATTTGGAAGGGAGCGACCCCGAAGTAATTGGCCACTCCCTGGAAGTAAGGATGAAGAGGCATGATTGCTCCTGCCTCAATGTGGTACCTTGACCAGGCGCTGAAGGCGCCACCAGGCAGGTTTGCCCGTTGGTCGATGGTAGGAAGGAATAAAGAAACCCCAGAAAGTCCGTACTTTCTGAGGAAATTATTTACCATCCTAGCAGTGATTGTGCTAGGGGGAGCAAGGTACCATTCAACGTCTGGTCGAATGGCATTGCGGAGATGGGCTTGTGTTTGGATTTCAGGATCAGTGGTTTCGGCTCTACCACTGGTCGAAGGAATCTCAGCCCGAGGAGCAGGCTGATTTTCAGAAGGTTTTGATGTCTTCTTTTTCTGGGCAATGGATTTTACTCTACCCATTTTGGATGGACGGGAAAGAGGTCTGTTTGGGGGAATTCGAGAAAAAGGGATTTCTGGAACTAGCAGTAACGGTTGTTCTTCGTCCTCGAGCAGTTGGACCAGCAGATCGTCGTCGATTGACCTCTCACCTCCCCACGGATCTTGCATGACAATCTGTGAACAGAAAATGGGAGATGAGAATCTAATGGCCAAAAGGATCAAGATGTTTAAAAGTTGGAATAACGTTGCTCGTGTATAAAAGTTAAGCTTTTATACGACCAGAATCATTCTGACAAAAAACACTACATTTCAAGCGAACAGTTTGGAAAATGGATTAAAAAGCAGAAGTGAAAAGTTTTTCAGGACTCTTAAAGGGCGAGAAAAACCTAGTTTTTTCTACAAGCTTAGAAATCAAATTTTTACTTCGATTTCACGCCCTAAAGTTATAATCCTAACTACCCAACTAATTCATCATCCCAGCAAAGTGTTATTTTCGTACCAAACTTAGCGCAAATCAATATACCCATTTGCCCCGAAACCATTTTGCAAGAACTGACAGGAATATTCAAGAACTCAGAAATAAAAAATAAATGGGAAAACAGGCACAACGCAGCATAATAGAAAAAAATCGACCAGAAAGCTTACTTGGATGGAGGATTGGAGTGAAGATTTCAGAAGAATTGACAGGCGCACCTTGAATCAGCAAAGTTTTCTGGGTTTGTTTTGCTTTGTTCTTCAGAGTTCTTGAAGACAAAAAGATTGGTAAAAAGTGAAAAGTGAAGAAGATGGGTTATTTATATTGATCGTGGCACTATAAAAGAGGTAATAATGGGAATTACTTTTTCAAGACATGGGGAAACGTAATAGCCGTCAGAAAACTTTTTGGAAACTGAAAAGACATGATTGGTTGCCTTTTTCGAAAAAGCATGGGCGGCTCTGACAGATTTGGTGGAGTATGTGAAGGGTCAGTCTCCTAAGTTTACTTTATGTTGGTTGTAGTAAAATAAACTTGGGGGGCAAATGTTTACCCAAAAATGACTCCTGATGATGTGGCAATAATTTATTACATGTGGTTGGCATTGGCAGCGTTAAAGTAAAGGGATGCTGTTCGCCTATCGACTAGATGTCTATTGCCTCATCAAATCTCGCGATTAGATGTGACTAGCCTGGTCGCATGCTTCGGTTTATTTCCTTTAAAGATGTGTAATCTTGTAATAACTACATTTATGATCTTTTTTCTTTATTGCCTTGATACGCTGATATTAAGGATAATTAAGCCCCATTGGCCCATGTAACCCCCTTGAGCCTATAAATATGCATGAGAGGGCTCGAGGAAGGAACTTTGAACCTGGAACTTCAATACTCATAGAGAGAACATAGTGTGATTATCCACCGAAAAGTTGTAATTCTCCTAAGGCTAGTGAAACTCAAGAACCCTAGTTCTTTGATCACGGCATTGGGATTCAACATCAATAAGAACACTAAGTGGACGTATGTTATTACCACATAGTTGGGGCCGAACCACTATAAATCATTTGTGTCACCTTCTTCCCATTTGATTTCATTCTTCATTTCCTTCTTGTTTTTTTGTTGTTATTTTGACTCCGTGTCGTTGGCCAAATCGATGGTCAACAATACTAGAAATCACAAAAACATAAATCAACAAAATTCATACCCAAAATCACACTACAAAAATACATTTATCAAATCAAATCGCATAAACATATTTACCCGAAATCAAATTGCACCACAAAAACACATTTAACAAATCAACTTGATTTATCCCAAACCAAAATCAACTTGATTTAAACCAGATTCGAAAAAATATTTGGTGGCATGACTGATGAAACCCATGAGAGGCGAGCATGTTGGCCGCATCGACTCGAGTCTTGAGCTGACCCATTTGAATGGTGGCGATGGAGCACCAAACCCATCAGAGAACTAGGCAGTTGCTAGCAATGAGAGGAAGAGAAAGGTTCACACCATCATCGTCAAAAATGGAGATAACCCATTTTATATATCTCCGATCCAAGACTCAAGAAGCTACAATACTTTACGGTTAGGGCTCGGTTGAGGTTCTTGTTCACCTTCGCGATGATTTGCCTAACGAGTTGATAGTAGAAGGACTCAGTCGTCGAAGCGAGTTGCGAGAGACAATCGATTTGCTTAGCGAGTTATGAGCAGAACTGGGTAGAAACTAGAAAAAAAAAGAGTGAGGTTGAAGAACAAGTTGGAGATGAGGATTTGGGTGGCAAGATATAAAAAAAAATGTAGAAAGAGATGGTGGGAGGTGGAGAAACACACTGGAGAGAGATGATGAGAAAAACTTTTAATTATTTTAAAACCTTTTATGTGTTATTATTATCTTTAATATATATTTATTTTATGTGACTTTTAAAATTTTATAAAATGAGAAAATACATTATTTTAAAAAAAAATTAGGTGACAAGGCATATTTTTAATGATAAGGATTGATTTGGTCTAATGAAAACTCGACATGTAACAATTTAAGTAATATAGAAAGACGAAGGACCTTCGAGTATCAAAAAATAGTGACGAAATATATTTTTGATGTAAAAAAAAACTTATGTATTAAAGTGCTAATTTTAAACATCTTTCATATTTTTAACCTCAATTATTCTAATAAATATTATATACAAAGTTATTTTGGAAATAAAAATTATATAATAAATCTTGTAAAAGACCATTATATGATTATATCCGTTAGCAACTAATAATTTGCAGTGTTACACTGGTGTAAAAAAATACTTGGCCACTTAGCAAAAAAATATTATATCAAAAAGTTACCATTTAGGGTCAAAGAATAGTATGTCAAAATCCACAGGTAAAATCATACTAATAAGAAAAGTTTGGGGAAAATCCACTCTAATTATTCGTTTGACAATGACAATGCATTATTTTGTATTTGCGTCATCTCCAAATTGAAATTGAAACTGAAAGTGAAGAAGAAGTTTACCGCCATTGTCGTCCTCATTCGCATTCGACAGCCATGGAAGCCAACTCTTTCGATCCTGTAACAATATCTCTGCATCTTCACCTGTGCAATTCTTAGTAATTTCATATTTCTATTTTATCAATATTATTATCCTTCTTCTGCTAAAAGTTGCTTTCACCATCGTCACGTCACGACTTCAGGATCTGATTCACGCTATTTTCAAGCTTGTCTGGAGCAGAAGAGCTCTAGGTTAGGAGATCCTTCACTTTCAATGTCATATTCTTCATTCAAAACCTTTTTCTTCTTTACATAACATTCTCCATCCTTCGTGTTGTATTTTTTCCCCTTCAGAGCGCGAGAAGAATGAAGGTGCCGATGCTTTGGACTGCGAGGTACTGTTAAAATATTCTGTTTCATTTGTATTGAATCAAAATTAAAGATACTTTCTGCAATGCTGATCTACTCTTTTTTTTTTTAAATTATTTGAATTGTCATAAACATTGTTTATAACTCAAATAATTAGCAAGGGCTAGAGCAGGGATTAAGTTCTTTAGTATCCTAAGTTCTTTTAGAGAAATATGGAACTGATTTAGGGTTTATGGTTTCTACATTTGATCATATATTCACAGGTTTTGTTTTTATATAAATTGAAAATGAAAGTAAAGTCAGTTTTAAATACTAGAGAATACGCTTGCAAATATCGTTTCACTATTTTGTTTTAAATAATTTATGTGTATCTACTTAAATGTAGGGTAAATAATAACTTGTATGTATCTTGTTTTATAATATATTTTTCATGAAAATAAAGGTACATGTAGTGTATTGTTTTGATATATTTATCTTTTTTTTGGTTGAAAATTTTGCTAATAATTTTTTAAAAGTAAAACAAAACAAGGATTCAATTTTAATAAGAAATTCCTAATCTAAACAAGTTTTTTTCCCCTTGTGGGTTGGGGGCTCTTCCTTTGATACTGTACCCTCCTCTTGAGTTGAAATGTTGTATTGAACTAATATTTTGTTGAAGCCATTTAAAGTAGATATTCTTTGTATGAAAAGGTAAATCTCATTAGTTTATGAGCTCATACCCGCACTCTAGAAAGCTCTTGATTATCTATACCGGGAATGTTTAGTGTCCAATGAATTTGAATTTGTTTGCACTTTCAGGTAGGACCTGGAGCATCGAAGAAGAGTCGGTCGATTACTGGTATGATCAGACCTCAATAATTCTTTTGTTTTGCCCCCTCACCGAGTGTTCTTTTTGGTTTAGATTTTTATGCTTTAATTTCAACGTTTCTGATGCAGCTAATGGACATGCACTGAAACTGAGTTGTGAGTTTCTTCGAATGTTTATAGCAGGTTAGCATATCTGAAATGTACTATGATGCTTGTAATGTAGAGAGATTTTCATTGTATGATGTGAACTTCTGAGAAACTGTTGAATTGAGGCAGAGGCTGTGCAGCGTGCTGCTGCGATTGCGGAAGCAGAGGGTGTCAATAAAATTGAAGCGACTCATTTGGAGAGAATTCTTCCTCAGTTACTTCTGGATTTCTGAGGCATGTAAGGAAATACTATTAATAATTAGGTATCTGCATGTTAGCTGATTAGGAAAACTTCTACTACCTTCATAGATGACAGAAACGAGCAGTTTTGTCCATATCCCTCAATAAGATTTTTCATTTTTCTCATGACTTCAATACTAGCATTTAAATATCTTTAGGAGAATCAGCTCTTTGGTCAATAGGTGACTTAGTTCATTTGCTTCGATATATGCAAGAACTAGAAAATTAGTTGTTTTGCTCAAGTGTCTTCAGGTCAATGTGTCTACATCTGGGATAGAAATAACGTTGTACTAGATACCACTTAAGGCTAGCTCAAGTGGTTTGATCAGTTAGTACATACAGGTGAGGGTACGGTTTCAAGTCCTCTTTAGTGCATATTATTAAAGACAAAATTGTACTAGATTGCTTCCTGCCCAAGCATGCTTCTAATTCGGAAGAGTTGAATGTTATATTTTCCTTCAGGAAACATTTATTTCAGACTGAGTGTATGAAAACAGAGGGATAGAGAGAGCAAGACTTTGGGAATGGATGAATCTCAGCTAAAACTACATGTGTATTTCATTGAGTTTAGATAGAGCTTTGTATAGTTAGTTACATTGAGTATAACTAGCTTTTTTTTTTGAAAAAGAGACAGAGGTCAGAAGGTTGACCTCCTCCCAATAAAATTGAGAGCCATCACTTATGGCGGAGGAAAACCGTGGTTACAACAATAAGAATTAAATAAAATGAAAAACTCACAACAAACCCCACCCATAAAATTAAATCTACCCCAATCTCTAATAAGATCAGAGAAGGCAACTCCCTCAAAACATTTGTGTCTGTACACCCAAGTGGCCACCCAAAATTTTATCTTATCCCAAGTAGACTCCGCCGAATTGGAAATATCTTCGAAAAGTCTGTTATTTCGCTCTAGCCATAAAGCCCAAAAGGTTGCCAGTACAGTAGTTTGCCAAAGACGCAATACCCGTTTACCGCCCCCTAACCTAGTCAAAAACAATTGAGAACAGTTAGAGGGCATACACCAAAGGATACCAAACTCCGCTAAGACTTTTCCCCAAACATCTCTTGAAAAAAGACACTCCAAAAATAAATGGCTAGTGGATTCCCCTGCCTGCTTACAACAAACGCACCACCCTGGGGACAAGCAATGGTAAGGTCTTCTTCTTTGCAATAGAGAGAAGGTACATTGAAACTAATTGGTTGCTTTAGAAACATCACTTTTATACGTTTCGGGATAAGAACCGAAAGACACTAACATAAATGATGAATCTTCAGTTTTTTGGTGGAGCATTTTGGTGAATTATACCTTATTTCTATGTGCTACATAGTACATTTAGGAAAGAAAAAGTAATTTTATTTTTCAAAGTGATCTTGTAATGCTATTTTTCGATTGGACTGCTTGATATTATTACATTGGAGAGGATTTCATAGGCTCATTTAAAACTCATTATAGCCAAATTAGATTTTTTTGGTACTATGTTGGAGGGTATTGTCTTTTGGATTCCTTTTAAGGCTCATACTTCAAAGCTATGAGATATTATCCTATGCTCATTTATTTGAACACTATTATCAAGTCTACTTAAAGTCAAAGCTCTGGTAATGGCAAACATTCAACACTTATATATCATCTGGCTCTATTATAGAGCAACCGCAAAATATTGACGATTATTTATACATCCTAGACTTCTTAGAGCTGCTGCTGAAATTAAATTACATGGACTTTTCACTTCAATACATTCAAAAGACTTAACCACGTACTTAATGTTTAATCTGAGACAACATACACCTTACGTCCTTGCTGTTGGGCCTCTCCTTAGGATTATCCAAAGTGCAAAAGCAAGCGATCTTCAGAACCAAGAGCATTTGATCCTCGTAACCATTTCCCATCAGCTTCGAGTCTATTGCTACCTGAGGATTTTCTGAAGTCATTACACTCCTCATCCACTTAACCAAACCAATCTCAGTCTGATGCTGGAAAAACTCATCCGATGGAAGCTTTCCCATAACCAGAACACCAAGCAATACCCCAAAGCTGTAAATATCACACTTGTCTGTAAACTTGAGTGTCTGGTGGTACTCTGGTGCTATATATCCCACGGTTCCAGCAACGTTAGAAGTTGTGATATGAGTTTGAGCATCCGGCATTGCTTTTGCTAGACCGAAATCTGCAATTCTAGCTTCCAGATTATCATCAAGAAGCACATTTGCTGGCTTGAGATCCCTGTGAATTATACGTGGGTTATGGCTCAAGTGTAAATATTCAAGCCCGGCTGCAATTCCTATAGCAATTTTGTGCCTAGTTATCCAATCCAGCTCCTTCTTTCCTTCTGTGACATCAGTTAACGTGTCTTGTAAGCTACCATTCTTCATGAACTCATACACCAAGTAATGGCAATCAGGTCGGGAAACATGGGCCAGTAGAGGAAGAAGATTCCTGTGCCTGATGTGACCGACGGTGTTGATCTCAGACCGGATTTGGCGCATTTTTTTGTTTAGAAGCTTACTGTCTTCCTCAGTCAACTCCGCAGCATCTTTGGGTGGCTGAACTATTTTCTTTATGGCAATCATTTTCCCATCACTTCCGGGCAATTCAGCTTTGTACACCTCTCCACAACCACCTTGTCCTATCTTCACCAAGGAAGCAAGCCCGTCTTCCTTTTCCAAGAAAGCCAAGTCCTCTTTCTTTTTAATCAAAGGACTGAAGATTGCAGGACCAGCGACCTTACCCCCACCTCTCACCATAGCCAAAAACATTTTAAATAGCAGAGAAAAGATAAAACCAGAGATACCACCTGCCACACATCCAGCCAAAAAACCCAAAATCCACCCAAGTATCTTCTTTTTGCGGTTTTTATGCTTGGTCTTGTGGGGTGCCTGCGCTGGAGATGGAGCTTGAGCCTTAGAGGGTCCTGCTGCTGCAGTGGCATTTCTCTTTGCAGTTGAATTTGAATTCTCAGCTAATATGTAACGTTTTGGAAGATTGGACGCTGATTTTTCGACCCTTTTCAAGTGTGTCTCTGAGCCTTCAAGGAACTGGTTCCCGGAGAAGTTGAAGAACCGGAGATTGCGAAATGAACGAATAGACGCTGGGATTTTTCCGGCGAAAAGATTGTTGGCAATGGAAAGCTTTTCCAGGTTGGGAAAATACTTCAAGAAACTCAGGTTCCCAGAAAGCTCATTGGAGGAAACATCAAGGACTCTAAGGCGAATTAACGAAGATAAATTGGATGGAACCTCTCCGGAGAGCTTATTGTTTCCAAGGTTGAGAATTTCCAGCTTCCGGCAGTCAACTATACGAGATGGTATCTGGTCAACGATCTTATTTCCAGAGAGAGACAGTTCTCTGAGCTCGGAGAGCTCACCAATGGCTGGGGACAGAGTCCCGGTGAGCTGCTGGGATTTGAAGATAAGCCTAGTGATCTTCAGGACATAGTTATTGTCGTCTGTAAGCCTTCTCTCGCAGAACACACCGGGGAGGTTGCATGGGGCTGTGGAAAGTTGGTGTTGACTTCTTTTGCCCAAGTCTTTTTGAATGATAGAGAGGGCTTTACGATCTACAGGGTCTAGAACTGGTCTTCCATGGATGAAAAGGAGGATGGAGAAGAAGGTGAGAAGAGAGAGCTGAGCTTTGGCCACGAAATTTGCCATTGCAGGTTCAACAGCTGCTATAGGACCCGTCAGCAGATTTTAAGAGGTCATAGTTCATATCTGTTTTTTTTATGAAGTTTGCTTATTCTTATAGAAAGCCTCCATTGTGGAAAAATAAGACCATGGAGCCCACTTAATGAAATTAGGCTGGTTCTCACTACTACACAATAGAAAATTTGGACCACGGTAGGGACCATTGAAAGAGAACTAACTATTCATATGATTTAGGGAAGAAAACTAGTTAAAAAAAAAGTAATAAATTTGGAGAAAGTGTCCTGCCATAATGTCCATATCAAATTAACTAACGTATATGGCACGGTAAATAGAGGCAATTTAAGAAACAAAATTGTTATATTTCTCTTTTTGTTTATTACTTACTCCAGTGATTAATTCCAAATCTAGGAAGCTTAATGAAAATTAAATTATGGTGGTCAAATCTTTTAATAATTTAATTATTATGTGGGTTTCTACCTATTGAATTTTCAGATGCAATTGAAAAATTAAATAATGAGTTGGAAACTTGGAATGAAAAAAATATATATTATCATTTAAACTCGTTAGACTGTTGAAGTTGAATTGCCAAACATGTCTTATATATACATTCCATGCTCTCGTCCGTTTGACCTTATATAAAATTAAACCTTAGTTTAGTTAATTTAATAATCAACAAAACATCTTTGAAAAGTTCAAAGCACAATTATAGATGGCCCCAATTATTTATATAATAAAGAAAAAAGGAATAAAAACAAATGTGTTTAAAATTCAAAATGAATCACTCGATACGGCATAGCATAATACCGACTGGATGGAAAGTAATATCGCATTCTATTGATTGGGGATAACATGTGGAAGCTTCTTTGAAGTGTCCAATGGGGTAATGGTTATTATCATTCATAAAGGCGTTGGCCCGGTCAGTAAGTCAAGTCAACCCATATAATCTGAAGTCTTCGGCCAAATTTGGTACGTTGGATCATTTTCTGGGTAATTTATGGCTTCTGAATGGACACGTTTCAGTGGCAGGAAATTTCTAACCCGCTCAATAATTTATTTTCTTCACTCGTATTATTAAGAACTAAGAAGTCGCGTTATCAATGAGGCTTTCCGAATTCCCACTCTTGGCAATTTCTGGGTGTTTAATTATTTAACTTTATTTTTTTTCTTCATATGTAATTATCTAGTTTATCTAAATAACTGAAATTAATCCAGCTATACAGTAGAATACATTGTACACATGTATTGTTAAGTGACAAATCTGAAATTTCTTACAATACTTTAATATAATTGAGTCTTTATATATATAATTATCTACAGGTCCGGTTTTATTCTTTTTTCTTGAAACATTCTGTATCTGGGTACAAAAAAAAATGATACTGTTAGAGTGTCTCCACGGCAGGCAACCATCAAACATGCTTCTAAAAATCACATTTTTTTTTATTGAAAGTAGCCAATTATTTTTTTCATCTTTTTTTAAAACAAAGAGCAACGCTTGTGAAGCCGCGGCAACTTTGGTAGGCAACATTTGTTAAAAAAATCACCAAAAATCCACATGGGTACCCACTAATCAGTAAGTATTGAGTTAAGCAACTCCCGCTAGATGCTCTTATAGAATCTTTTGTTAGTAAGCGAGCAATTTAGTTATATTAATTTGTTAGTTCTTGTCTCCTTCCTCGTAAAATCATAGTGAAAAAGTTTGATTTTACTTTCATTTTCACTTGCATTGTAAATAAATTCAAACGAAAAAAGAATAAAACCTCCTCCCTTGAAGAAATTTTCTCAGATTTTTCTTTGAAAATTAAGACAATATTAGCCCGAAATTTAACTGGTATTTTTGAAAATTGCACAACCCTATCTCTTTAGTCATTTCAAAAATGAACCAATGGTCTTTCTTTCTTAACGCGTTGTCTCATTTCTTTTTATATTTTCGCTCAAAAGAATTGTCTCATTTTGGATTAATTAGTGGTCATTGTTTTAGTTGTAGTGGTTGTTGAAGTCGTAGTCTTTGTAGTCTCTCAATAGTAGTAAAAAAGCAATCAATTAATTATTTTGTTTTGATCACACCAGAAAAAATAAAAATTCCATGCAACCGGTGAGGCCACCATTGACTCGGCTGTGGGTCTCTCTTTCAGGTCAGAACATGAGAATATTCAACTTCCAGTTCTTAAGTAGAAATTAGGGTGAACCCTCTTATGGGCTGCAATAATGATAACTTGAGATTTCTTTATTTGATAATTAAATTAAGTCCCTCAGTAGTAAAGATATTTGTATTTACTGATTGTTTAGTTTTATTAACTGATAAACTTATATTTATTAAAACCTAATGATTTGTTACACTTTAAAATATATTTTTCTATTTGATGTTATTGTTATGATATGACATGATATGATTGTGAAAGTGTTAATAAGGATTAAAGTTGAGGTATGGTTTTCAAGTTTTGTATTGAAAATTAGAGATGTGGGATTGTGGAGTTTGAGTTTATTGTACCCTTAATTTTAGCCGGCCTAAGCATAACACTGAGTTTGGTGTTAAATTCCACTAAAAGCTTTCCAACCCATATACAACATCAAATTTGCATTAGTCTACAGTGCCACACCATATTTGATGAAAATTGTAGACAAAGACATAATTATTTTCATATAATTATAATTATTTAATGTATTATTATTAATTAACTAATAATAATAAAACCATTAATATAATATAATAATTTTTATAATCAAGTAAAATAAAGAGAATATATTTTTTGTGTTATTTTTAGTGTTGTAGTTGGAATAAGAAAATAGGAGAGTGCTAAAATCACATATTTTTTTTGTGACGGATTTAATACCAAATTTATGGTTAGAGTTGCCCTAAGGAAGGTAAAATATAGAAAAAAAAAGAACAAAAAGTGATGAAAAATGTAAAAGAAAGTGAAAAATCGTTCAATTCTAAAGAAAAAACAAAACTAAAGGCTCTAAATTTTGTTCTTTTCCTTCTTGATACGTTTCTGTTTTTGGAAAATTGAATGATTTGTACTCCAATGCAGTTTAAAAGAAAAAGTGTACAAGAAAGACCCCTCTATTAGTACCTTATTAGTAGCTTCATGAAGAGCTTTGTCTATAGCTTCTAGTTAAGTATCCGCATATGGTGAACTTTAAAGGCATGTTCTTCAGGCAGTTCCATGCAATTTTCTGGTTGCTAATGTCTGTCTTTAACATACAAGGTATTTTCCCTTCTTCAACCTCTTTAATTTTTGTAAGCTGTAATGAAGGCTCAATTTTATGTGAACATTATTTATGCTTTTTATGGTACTTTGTATTGGTTTGTTTTCTTTTCCTTATGCAGATTCTACTGATTACTATGTTATTCATCTGGATGGGTTTAATGTTCAATCAAGGTTTTAAATGTCAACGTGGAATGCATATAATGTACTACACTACTTATAATGCTTGATTAAGGAAAATTACATTGTGATTATTTTGCCGTAGTTAAATATGCATCTTTCATTCTTTTCACTATCTTGGTAGCAATATTATAGTGAATCTATTCTTTTTCATTGTTTTAAAGGAAAAAGAATAGCAGGATGAAACATGTTTTACTAAAGAACATTAGTGTCAATCAATCATTCTAATGGTTGTAATGTGCAGTTAGAAAATTCCCATATGAACTAGATTATGTGAACCTCACCATCTTGGAAATTCATTCTAATTGAGTTTTATCAAGAAATGATTGTCTATCTAGACGTGGCACACTTTTTTCACAGTATACTATACTCATTTATCCTTCGAATCAGGAGCAAATCTTTCTTTCATTACCTTGTAGTCACCATTGATTTATTATTTATCACTATTAATTTTATTTTAAGAATAAGCAAGTTTACTCAAGTCAATCAACAAGTAAAACGTGAAAAGGAGCAGAAATCTCAGCTGTGTTCAGAGGAATTTCTGCTCTAGTTTCACACTCCTTTTTTCTTTTTAAATTTAAGTTGTCCCTGAGGAAAAGAGACTTAGAGAGGGGATTCACTGGAGATTTAGTATATAAAAGAAACATAGGGCATGTTTGGCCATGATTTCTGTTGTATGTTTTCAAAACGGTGTTATCAGGAATAAGAACAAAATACCGTTTTTGTAGTTTTCAAAAAATAAGAGGTGTTTGGTTAATGTTTTCTAAAAACAATTTTTTAGTTTTTTTTTAATCTTAAATAAAAAATTAACAAATATATTTACAAAGAGAAAAATCTTTTAAAAGTTTGTAATAAATAATGAGATAAAATAATTTGAAAGAAAAAATGATGAAAAACAAGAAAATTTGAAGAAATAGAAATTAAGAAGAGAGAAATTGAACTAAGAAAAAATGAGAGAGATTGGTGGTGAGAAAGAAAGTGAAGAGAGAGAAGTGAGTAGATAAAAAATGATGAGAGAGAAAATTATGATATATTAAGTGATTAAGAGAGAAAGTGAAAATATAGTAAGTGATGAAAGAGAAAATGATGACATAATAAGTGATGCAAGAAAAAATGAAAAGATAGAAAGTGAGAAGAGAGAAAATAGCGAGAGAGAAAAAGTGAAAAGAGAAAATGTAAGGAGAGAGAAAGTGAGAAGATATAAAATAGCGAGAAAGAAAAAGTGAAGAGAGAAAATGTAAGGATTGAGAAATTGATGAGAGAGAAAATAAAGAGATAGAAAGTAATGAGAGAGAAAGTGATGTGAGAGAAAGTGATGAGAGAGAAAATAATGTTAGATAATAATAATTAAAAAAAATGATGTAAGCAATTTTTTTTTTAAAACAACAGAAAATAATTTTTTTTATTCTCAAGATTTTTTGTTTTTTACAATTTTACTTTTAAAAATTATTTTCTGAAAACAAAACTAAACCACCTAATTTATTTTCAAAAAATAATTTTTAACTTTTATAAACAAAAAACAATTTTTTAGTTAAGCAGCCAAAACACCTGCAAAGTAAACACCCTCGTATCTTCCTATTTATTGAAAATCTAAAAAGTTGACCTGAGAGTTATAATTTTACTTGTACTAGTGTGATTCACACATGATTTTGAATTTGTATGTTTAGATCAATTGCTTAGAATCCTCTTTTTCCCTCCTAGGCCTTATTATGCATGTATGGTCCATCATATCAACGCCTGATATTGTTGAATAGAAATTAGAACTGAAACTATGAAGCATTACACAGTTGCGTTTCCCTTCAAGTCAAAAAGAAAGAAAGAAAAAAAGATGCCTCTGCTTAATTCTATGTCCCTTGCGAACAAAACAGTCTTAAAAAAAAAAAACCTTATGGGGTTTTCCTGTTGCAAGTGGGGGAATGTCCATGCTAGCTTTCTAAATCCCTTTTTCTTTTGGTTGGTTCTCTTTGTGTTTGCATGAATAATGTTTAACAGGAAAAACAAAACAGTCTTACTCTGATACAGTCAACAATTGATAAATTTATTGGGCCTGATATTTGTGTTCATTTGTCTGTCGACTAGGTTTCAGCCCAGCCAATCCACTAGACTAAGGTCCAATTCCTTTCGAAATGAATTCAAAAGAAACCCTTTTTCTTTTTATATATTTAAAATTATTATTTCCAGTCTGAACGAAAAAGTAAGTGGAAAGCATTAGATTACTCACATTGGGTGTGTGAGTTATATTACCAAAATATGTAAAAAATAGCTAAAAGTAACAAAAATGGGTATACATTGGATGATGTATTTTACAAATATTTTTAGATACATTATTTAATGTACACTATTCATCCTTTAACCCAATATTATAATATTAAAATATATTAGAATATTATTGATAGTTATTAAAAATATTTGAAATGAATAAAAAATGTTTGAAAATATAATATTTAAATGATACAGAGAAAAAAAATAAAGAATCTGATATATGGTAAAATGTAAAACTTAGAAGTAAATTAGAAAAATGTGTGTTTTGGAGAAGTATTTTAAAAGTTGAAGTAGAGCACCGGATAGGAGGGCTCTTAATAAGTTTTGCTTAACTTAACTGAGTGAGAGTGAGTAGCTGATAAGTAGAAAGAGAGAGATTTTAGTACTGACTACTAATGCTGCTGAGTAGAGCAGGTATCCAAGGCACTATATTATTTTATTTGTAACATCTTACAGACTCCAACGTAGTAAAAGTTTCTTAAACAACAAACTTAAACTAAAGAAGAGAAGTGAGTATTGATTAAGAGAGACCCAGTAGATATCCTAAACGGTAGCTACGAGTCCCATTGACATTATACCTTAAAGTCAAACAATAACTTAGTCGAAAGAGCACCACACATCAAAACATTAACAAACCAAACCAAATTAAACATAGTTAAAACTTAAAATACAATACATGCAACAACAGACCAACGTAAACTAGTACAACTAGCTGTAATAAACTCTCGTTCGTAGACGAACCCCTCAATCGGTGCAGCATCGGAACATGAAGAACTTCTCCATGTCACGGCCGCACTCCGTGCAAACCACCTTTGGAGGAATGTCCTGACCAATCCCTGGAAGTATGAGACGCGTGCAGTGCTGTGGCGAGTGGCGCCTCTGTAGTTCCACATTTAAAGCCGGGATCAAAGTCATCTCCCGAGTCTCAGGCTCCCAGATTTGAAACTCATTCAAGGTCTTCAGAGCCAGTTGTCCATTGGCTCGGGCCATCTCGTTTGAGCCACGCCAGAGTGAGGCCCAGCCCTGGTCGGAGCCGTCGTAGCTGAGCAGAATCATGGCCTCTTTCAATATGGGGTCGTCTTCTATGGTCTTGCCGTATCGGACCTTGGAACAGCGCATGCTCTCGAGCCGGGACCAGAAGAACCAGATGGAAGTGGAATCTGGCCAGATGTGGCTGAGATTTTCGGCTTGGATGGTTGCATTGATCTTGTTAATCCGCTCTTTCGGTACATTGCTTTTTCCCACGTAGAGTAGTTCTAACTCGATGCCGAAAGCCTGTGCTACTACTTTTGCTTGGGTGGTGAATTGTCTGATCCAATCAATATTGTCGCCTCCGTACAAGCATATGTATTTATTGCTATTCATCTGAAAATATGGATAACGATATATTTTTTTCAGATAACATATGATTGAATGAAATGAATTGGGAAGCAATTTTCTTTTTCTTCCCTTTATGTGAGAAAATATGTATATATGATTAGATAATATGAATTGGGCAACAATATTTTCTTAGGTAATATGCTTTTTGTTATCACATTTTTGCATAAAATTAAATGAATTGAATTGGGTTAACTGCATTTTGTTAAATACTTTTCTTTTAATTGTTAATGTGAGTTGGGCAACAATCTTATTAAATGAGTAAGGATATGTTTGGCAGATAGCTGATATTACTCTATAAAGCATCATATTGGCGAATGAAATTAAATGTGAATTATTTTTTGATGCAGGTTTGAACCAAAAAAATAAAAGTACCCATGTTTGCGTTTCAGGTTCAATGCTATCGATGAGTAGCTTGAGTGACCATTGCTCTCCACTCCAAAGTGTATCCTCTCTGTCTTGACTGAATGGCAAGGCCGAATTCCCCCAGATCCACATCATATGAGTGGCATTTTTGGATGTGACCTTCCCCGATGGATCTAATGCCACTAAAATTATTTTCTTTTCGAAATTCCACCTCTCTCTGATGTACTTAATCACTGGAGGTTCGATTAGATCAGGGTTTTCCACATAGTACCATGGCATCTTTGATTGTAACTCTGAAAGTTTTTGTTCACGTTGTGGACGCCAATTCGTCATTCTGTCCACCATAGGGATCCACACCACCTCGTATGGAGTGTCTTTTGAGCTCGTATCGTATCGTTGATCTTGCTTCATCCTCATATCATATATAATGGAGAGAATTGTAAGCTCTTCATGGGTGATATCAAAGTCAGATATTAGCAGCAACACATGCTTTCTCCTTAATACCTCAACAGAAACCTGTGTTTGTCAATTGCAATTATGAATTCAGCTTTGTGCATTGACAGGAATACCAATTCAGGTTATTGCAGAGAGTTGGGATATGAAAGCAAATTACCTTTGCTTTGGAGTAACCATACACAAGGGTTTGTTCTTCAGCAGGGGCGAGTAATGCCTTGAGGATCTTCATGTTGTCCAGATGGGTGGTGCCCTCAATAAGGCGTACGAGGTTTTTGTAGTGCTCTTCATGTTGCATCTTTGCTGGATTCAGTGAATTTTTACTTGTCAATGTCCATATGCAAATTCAAAGAAAACTAAAAGACTAAAGAGACATGTTGTAAACCTCCGTAAAAAATTAGTTGAGTTTTAAAGAGTAGTAACAAGTTTACCATATTCGGTGGTGCTCAATGATTTTAAATTTACTGACTTTTCATCTTTCACCACAAACTATTTATTGAAAGAGGAGATGGTGTCCAACTCTCTTAGACAAATCTCATTGTACTGTTACTTCTAAGATTGAATTTAAAGGACTCACCTATATATTTTCGGCAATTGTTCAGTTCAAGTGCTAGGAGATCGTGTATACTGACCAGCTTATGTGCCAAGCTTGACAATTCCCAAAGCTCTGAGGCTGATGCAATGTGCCTGGAATGCATGTATCACAAGAGAGCTGCTGTTATTTTTCTGGATAGTCTAAGATGAATTGAGTTTGTTTTATATCATGGTTTTAATTTTTCTTACTCATATCTGAAATCTGTAAGGCTAGCAACATGCCAAGCACATGCTATGATGCTTCGAATGGTCCAGTACGCTGCAGCAGGAATATGAGCTTTTCCAACTGATAACTGCTCCGAGTCTTGTGAAAGGTACTCTGTTGGCAGGTCATTGAATTCGACAATTAGTTTAGTTACCTTCATGATGGCACTGATGAGATTGTGTATTGCTTCAAGTTGAGGCTTTAGGGCTCGCAAATTCTCAATCATGTCTGAGACTTGCTTCAGAAGGGCAACAGCCTTGGCTAGTGGATTTGTAGTGCAGAGCTGAGTGACAAGCCAGAATTCGCCATAAGTTACAGAAAAAGCAGCCAAGGCTAGAACCACTTTTGCTTCCCATGGATAGTATGACAGCATCTTGAATAACACCAGAGTAGACGCATGCAGATCCGACCCTGAGCACTTGCAAAACATCTGGCAAAAGATATGGTATTTACTAATTTGTTCGTGAAGAGAATATTCTATGTGTTTTGTAGCATTATGCAGGTTTCTTGCAAAGACTCTTCTTTATTAGCCACATAATACAGTACTTTCTCCTTACTATATAGTTACTTAATTGACTGAAATTTTTAATGGGGCAGAAGCAATTGGGATCCTGCTTTATTTTCAGAAAGAAGTATGATTTGCTGTGAAAGAGGCCTGCTTTTATCACAAAATAAAGTATAAATATATGGATTGAAGAGGAGCTACTGCATTGTTGCCACTTGAGACTAACTCAAGTGGTTGGGTGAGTGTGTTTGGGTTCAAATCTCAGCCTAGACTATTTTACCTAACATGGATAACAATTAACTGATTCTTATGAAAAAAAGGAACTACTGCATTGTTTAGTTTAGTTCTGAATTTAAGAACAACCTCACAGGAAATTTTATGTATGATATGAGCCAGTGCTTCAAGCATTTCATCAACGCTAGACACGCTGCCCTTCTCATCACCTGCATCTATATGTGTACCCTGCAAAGCAAAACTCAGGCAGATCACTAACCAAGTACAACAAAAAGCAAAATTGCATAATATGTGTAACTTATTTTTGGCAGGCAACTAAATGTATCACGAAGAATGCAGAAAAGAGAAGGTGAATACATTTATCATAGCATCAATGCCAGGAGCAGTCCTTCGAAAGATGTCCTCAATGACCAGGATAATTGGTTTGACATCTAGATAGTGAGTCTCAGGACTGTGAGTTTCCCGAATCTGCCTCACCATCGTGCTGTCATCGGATATCATATGCTTCCTGCTCAGGTCACTCTTGCCTCCAGACTGAAAACGAGGGATGATTGCTTGTGTGAGTTTTTCAGCCATGATCTTGTTTTTTATTTGGGTGGGGCGAATAGACAATCAAGAGTGGGGGAATGACTGTGTGTTTCTGTGGTGCAGTGTTGAAAACTTGGGGCAATATGAGAGCTTTATATAATGCTGAGAAGAGGGAACAAGTACCTTGCTTGCAAGGTGAGTCTAGACAAAGCTAAAGGCTATTTCATATTTTTGGATAATATGTTAATTAATATTGGATGCGGTGGACCTATCCATGTTAGAAGCTATGGCATAAAGGGTATGCTTATTTGAGTTTTCAGTCAAAAGGGGATTTGTAAAGAAACTTAGTAAAAAGATCAAACCATCAGAAGATCAAAGGCAAACTACCGTTTCTTGATGAAGCAGTGAGAGGGGCAATTTTCCAATCCACAGTTTTCACTGTAAATCTCTTTGTTACTATATTTGTTGGAGTAATACTTTATACTTACAAATATATAAATACACAATTTTTTGTTAAAAATGTATTATTACACAATTTATCCAAAATAAAATGACTAAAATGTACCATTTAAATAAATAAATCCATTTATAAAATTACTTATTATTTCTAATAGAATTAAAACTATTTTTTTCTCTTTTAAACTGATTTCTTCTATTCTCTTAAAAATTCTATAACAACACAACCATTAATAAAATTATAAAATATAAAGTAAGTTTATTATAATTTTTAATTAATTTATATTTGAGAAGGTATCAAATCTTTGCTTTTTTATTTAATTGAGAGCAATTTAACTTTATAACCTGAAAATTTAATTTTTAATAAATAAGGTGCATAATTTTATATAAAAAAGTGTACGATTCAAATAAATATAGTAAATATACGGAAGTGTAGTTATAAATAAATAAATATATTTTTTATTTATGGAATGAGTGTATATAATTTTGAGGGGTATTTATATACTAGTTGCAAGCAAGTACAATACAAGTTTATATAGTTTTATTTATAAAATTTATTATTTATTTTAATTAGGTTTTTATGAATGTTATATAAAATTTAAATAAATAAATAATATTATTTATAAAAGAATGACATAAACATATTAAAAGAAAAATTAAACAAAAATATTGTGTATGTTTTTTTTTATAAAAAAAATAATACATAACTTTTTAGATTACAAACTACCATATTTAAGGTACAAAACATTCATGATATTATTCAAATCACATTTCAATGATTGGAGAACAAACTTATTTATTCTTGATAGAAGATAAATGTTATTCTAATTTCTTATTTAATTACACAATTATACTATTTGTACACACATGACACTTATATATAATATATTTATTATAATAATATTTTATAATATGAATTTATGTTAATATAATTTTTAAATATCTAATTTGTATTAAATATTATTATAATAACATTTTATAATATTTGAATTTATATTAATATAATTAATAAATATTTTTTCTATAATATTTGAATTTATATTAATATAATTACTAAATATTTATTCTAGACTTTTTTTTATAAAAATTAGGATTATATATTATTATAATAATGATATTTTATAACATTTGAATTTATATTAACATAATTATTAATTTTTTTTGTATAGCATTAAATATTATTATAATAATGATATTTTATAATATTTGAATTTGTATTAATATAATTAATAAATATCTAGTGATATTTTATAATCTTTGAATTTATATTAATATAATTAATAAGTATTTATATTTAATTATTTTTAAAAGTATATTCAATTAAATATTTAGAATATTTCGTTAAAGTTAACAAAAAAATCAAAAATTTCTGTTATTTACACACTTTTTATATAAAAGAGATATCTAGTTTTGTATTATATATTATTATAATAATGATATTTATATTTCTGGTCTAGTAATAAATATTATTATAATAATGATATTTTATAACATTTAAATTTATATTAATATGATTAATAAATATCTAATGATATTTTATAATATTTGAATTTATATTAATATAATTAATAAATATTTATTTTTAATTGGTTTTAGAAGTATATTATGTTAAATATTGAGAATATTCTGTTAAAGTTAAAAAAAACTGTTAAAATCAAGAATTTTTGTTATCTATACGCATTTTGTATATACTAGATACAAGCAACGTGCAATATGCATGTTTGCTTAGTTTTATGTATAGAATTTATTAATTATTTTTATTAAATTTATATTAATGTCATATAAATTTCGAAATAAATATAATATTTTAATTAAATAATTTATTTATTTTTATTTAAGTTTATGTTTGTTCTAGTTTTTGAATTTGGGAGTGCCAACAAGAGATTATATATTATATGTATAATGTAATATTAAATATTATATGTGGATTTTATATTTAAGTTTCTTGCTAGTTTTTTTTAAAAAATAATTTGTTGCTAATTCACAATATATTATATTATATGTTTAATATGATATTATTCTAATAAGTGAGTTTAAGTTTAATTAAATTTTATTTAAGTTATAAAATGTATGATTTTATTATTTTTAAATAATTATCATTGTAAAATATTTCAAAAATATCATATTTTAATTTGTTTAATTATTTATTATTTTAATATATTTATCATTGTAAAATATTTTAATTTGTTTGATGTGAATATTTTGTTTTGCTCAAGTCAGATGATTCATTTACTAGTTAAACCTATGAATGGCTGTGGTTTCCTAGTAACTTTTGTATATGGTTTTAATGTGGAGGAGGAGTGTAAGAGGTTATGGACTGACGTAAAAGCAGTTAGTACTACAGAACCGTGGGTAATACTAGGCGATTTCAATGAGATATTGAATTCGGAGGAGCGTATTGGTGCTAGAGTGAAGTATAGGAAGTCTGTTGAATTTAAAGAATGTGTAGAGCACTGTCATTTAGAAGATGTAAAGTATAGGGGCAATTATTACACTTGGAGTAACAAGCAACAAGGTGATGATCGTATTTACTCCAAAATAGATCGAGTTCTTGCTAATCAAAAGTGGCTCGATTGTTATACTGAAGCAGAAGTCTTTTTTCTGAATGAAGAACTGTTTGATCACTCACCTGCTTTGCTTTCGGTTTATCAGGAAAGGAATTATGGGAGGAAGCCGTTCAAGTACTTTAGAATGTGGAGTCATGCTCCTGATTCAAAAAGAATTTGGCTAATGTTTGGAGTAGAGGAATCCATGGGACTGCTATGTTTCAGCTAGTCTACAAGCTAAAACAAGTTAAGTTGATGCTCAAAGACTTGAATAACAAAGATTTCCATGATATCCCTAGTGCTGAAATGAGAATGAGGTTGAACCTCCAGGATTCTCAGGAAACCTTACAGCAAGATCCTTTGAATAAGGATTTAATTCAGAAAGAGAAGGAGGCTAGAGATCAGTATGTGGCCAGCAAAAAAAGCATACCAGTCTTTTTTACAGCAAAAGGAAAAAGTGCATTGGCTTAAGGAGGGAGATGAAAACTCGGCTTTCTTTCATGCAAGTATCCGAGAAAGAAGAGCTCAAAACAGAATTTACTCTATAACAGATGCATCTGGAAGGTGGTTAAATCAACCTGAACAGGTTCAAGAAGCCTTTCTTGATTTTTATGAAGGGTTGCTGGCAACTAAAATGAGTGATAGAAGAAGTGTTATAAAAGAGATTGTGATGCAAGGGGCTGTTGTAATGGAAAGGCAGGCTCAAATGCTTATAGCAGACTATACAGAGGAGGATGTGAAGCAAGCAATATTCTCCATTCCTGCTAGCAAAGCTCCAGGACCAGATGGCTATAGTAGCTCCTTTTTTCAAGATAATTGGGAAATTGTTGGCAAAGAGGTAAGTGAAGCCATTCTTTCTTTCTTGCATTCTGGGAAGCTTTTGAAGGAAGTAAACAGTACTGTGTTGACTCTTGTTCCTAAGAGTAAATGCCCAAATTTGGTGAGTGATTACAGGCCGATAGCATGCTGTAATGTTATTTACAAAGCAGCCACGAAGATGATCTGTAACAGACTAAGGCTTATCCTTCATGATCTAGTAGCTCAAAATCAGGGGGGGTTTGTTCATGGGAGATTTATAGCCCACAATATCATGGTTTGTCAGGACCTTGTTAGACATTACGGGAGGAAGCATACAAAGGCCAATTGTATGATCAAGCTTGATTTACGAAAGGCCTATGATACAATAGAATGAGACTTCCTGGAAGAAATGCTAGCTGCTTTCCAGTTCCCAAGAAAGTTCACAAATTTGATTATGCAATGTGTGACTACACCAAAGTTTTCTCTGATGTTCAATGGATCACTACACGGTTTCTTCTCAACAAAACGTGGATTAAGACAAGGGGATCCAATGTCTCCTCTTCTATTTGTGTTGGGGATGGAGTATCTTTCTCGTATCATGATGAAAATAGGATAGAAAGTAGACTTTAAATTTCATGAACGATGTGAAGGTTTGCAATTAAACCACCTGAGTTTTGCAGACGTTGTGCTCTTATTTTGTCATGGGGATTTTAAATCCATATACTATATGTTGCAAGGTCTGAAGCTATTCTCAAGAACATCTGGTCTTCATCCAAATGAGGCTAAATCTGTTGTATACTGCAGTGGTATGGCAGAGCAAGAGGTACAAAGAGTCTTGGAAGCTTCTGGTTTCAGTAGAAGTGAGTTTCCTTTCAAATACTTGGAGATCCCTATTTGTGCCAAAAGAATTTCAGCCAAGGATTGTGAAAGTATTTTGGAGAAAATGGTTGTTAGAATTCGAATTTGGAGCTCTCGTAAATTGTCTTATGCTGGAAGAATAATGTTGATCAACTCAGTGCTCATTTCAATCCATTCCTATTGGTCTTAGATCATGATAATTCCTAAGGAGATTTTGAAAAGGATTAACTCTATTTGTAGATCTTTTCTCTGGAAGGGTACTTCAGATTATATGGGTCTGGGAAATGTGGCTTGGGACATGCTTTGTAAACCAAAAAGTGAGAGAAGAATGGGATTTCAGAACATTTTGAGTTGGAATATTGCTGCCATTGGGAAATACATCTGGGCTGTAGCTAGTAAGAAAGACAACCTTTGGGTAAAATGGGTGCACAATGTGTACATTAAAGATGCGGATTGGTGGGCATATACTGCCCCGACACAAAGCAGTTGGTATTGGAAGAAGATTGTGGCTGTCAAAGAGCAATTTAAAAGCTACATAGCTGCTGGTCAATTTGTTCAACTTGATTACAGTATTAAAAAAGGGTATTTGATGTTGTGTCCTTCTCAAACTCATGTTTCATGGAGCAATGAGGTTTGGGGGAGGCTTAACTTACCAAAACACAGTGTTATTTTGTGGTTGGCTAGGCTGGACAGGTTGAAAACGAAGCAGAGGCTCCATAAAATTTGCATTGTACCAGACAACAGCTGCTTATTATGTGGACAAAGTGAAGAACATATTGAGCATTTATTTTTTAAGTGCCCATTTAGTAATAGGTGTATTAAAAGTCTCAAAGCAAGGCTGCGTTGGAGAGCTAAAGCAGAGATGATTTATAGCCTGCTGAGATGGATTTCGAGAGCTAAATTGAGCAGGTTCAAGAAGCAAGTTCTTGCTGCCTTTACTGTTGCCGTTGTGTATCAGGTGTGGAAAGCCAGGAATGAGGTGTTATGGCTTCAACAAGTCAAGAGAGTGGAATTGGTAATACAGGCTATACTTAATGATGTTAAGAGTAGAATACACAGTATTAAGCCGGGAAAAGTTACATGTACAGATTGGGAATGGTTTGAAGCTTTGTAAATATAAAGACATATATTGTAAAGAGTTGACATATCCAGGCCTGTTTTAGGTGCTGTTTATTTGTAAGGTTCTGTTTGGTATCAATGAATTTCTGATTTACCAAAAAAAAAAAATCTCAAAAATATCCTATTTTAATTTGTTTAATTATTTATTATTTTTAAATAATTATCATTGTAAAGTATCTCAAAAATATTCTATTTTATTTTTTTAATATTTATTTTATTTTATTTAAGTTTAAGTGTTTACAAACTACCGTTAAATATAAGAATATGCTGTTAAATATAAGAATATTCCGTTAAAGTTAACATTAAAAAATAAAAAACAGTTAAAAACAAAAATTTTCGTTATCTACACACTTATTATATAGAAGATATATATATATATATTATGACCTAAATTTGTTGTATATTTATATGTGTGTGGTTAGACAAGATTAAATCATTAAAACCAAAATGACCCTTCTTTCACTCTCTAGTTTTTCATTTTGTTTCAAAATTGAAATTGTCTTCTATCGAGGATGTATTTATATATTTTAGTTTTGGGATTAATGACAATTTATAAGAGATTTTTACGTAATTCATTACAATAATCTTTTATATTACTGTATTAATATTCATAATAGTTATTTCATTTGTATATACAAATCTTAACTATTTTTAGGTTTAATTAATTAAATTAAATTTTATATTATTTTTAATACAATTTATTGTAAACCGTAAAAAGGGATTTATAGTCATAACTTCCCATTATTCTAACCTTTTCACATTCTCATTCATTTAAAAAAAACTAAAACATTTCTGCAAAAAAAAATTAATAATAATAAAAAACCTCGACCCTCTCTCTTCCAACCAAAAAAGTGAAAACTCTCTCTCTTCCATCTCTTCTAATGCTGATGGTTTCAACAAGGAGTGCCGGTGATACACTTTCCAATGAGTCGTTGGAGAAGGTGGATGTTAGGGATGAGGCATTGGAATTTGAGGAGAGCAATGAGATTGGAGAGTCCCCCTAGTGTAAAGATGCATGCTTCTCAGGCGAAGATGAAAAGACGTTCTTCGCCCTCTGTTCGCGGTCATTCAACGAAGAAGTTAATAATGGTGGAGGAGGTGGCTGTGGTTTTAGATACGGGGTCCGATTCTAACGATGTCCCCAATTCTCCATTGATAGAGGTTTTTTTTTTTAATTTTTATTTTGTTATTGATTAAAGTTGATAACTTTTTGTTTTTTTATCATAAACCATAAACGGTTCAACATTTTAATTAGATTTTGTTTTCATTTTTTTTTTTACAGATTTTTCATAAAAAATAACGTTTTTTTCCTTCAAATTTTTTTATGGGTTTCACATTCTTTTATGTTTATTTTTTATTTTGTTATCAAAATGCGGTTTTTATTTAGTTTTAATGATATGATTTTGTTATCATGCATATGTGCATCTATAATTTTTTTTTACCAATCATGGTTTTATGTGTAGTTAATCCCGAATCCCTGTTAGTTTTGATTTTCAAGCATATGTTTATTTTTTACGGCTTATTTACTTGTGTTAGTTTCATTTTGGGTTTTACAGTTTTCTATTAAAGAAGAAGACTTTTTTGTTTTTGTTTTTTTTTCTTTCTAAATTTTCAAGCATCCCTGTGAATTGTATTTCAAGCATCCCTACTAGATTGATTGCCCAATATGTATGTTGTTCTATTGTACGAGTACTGAAACATACTTCATGTGCATTTTATATTGGGTTTCAAGCTTTTGCATGAATTTGAATTTACAAATTCAGCTTGGTTCTCACAATTATATGTTGATTTTCGTTTTTCTGTTTGGACTGTTTATAGCATGAATATTTTGATTGTTGAGACACATAATTAGTTATCTTATGATGTTAGTTTAGTTGAAGATTGTAGTTTTATTGATAGTGTTTATGATCATTGATTATTGATCATTGTTATAAACAAATATGTTTCTATTTTGACTAAACAAATATGTTTATTATTATTTTTAACGTCATTGTTTATTTATTATTCTAAACACAATTGTATATTTTTATTTCTAATTTATTGTATTGGTTATTGTTAGTAACAATTTTGTTTATTTTTATTATTATGTTTATGCTCATGTTGTTATTTTTAATTTTCTGGATTATTTTGCATATTAAATTTTCTTTCCTTTTTATGAATATTTATTTTTTCATGATTATATATATTTATTTTTATGAATATTTCTTTTAATTAATATATTAGTATGCTTATGTTTATTTTTCGAACAACTTGTTTACAATGTTTATTTTGTCAATCTTGAATGATTATATTATGCTTTAAACAAATTTTTTTATTTTTTTGATTTAAATTGGTAGATGTGGTTTATAAATTTTGTTGATAACAACCTTTATTATAACCTGTTATGTTTATGTTTTGTTTACTACTTATATTTGATGCTCTTTTAACCTTGTGTTGGTAATATGGTCATATGGACCACAAATTCATTGCAGTTATCAGACTTCTCTTGTCCTTGAAGACATACCTTATTTTGATGTTCGTAATGTCTTGCTCCTCATACAAGAATGGATCATCATCATTTTCAGCTGCAGTCAGAATTTCTTCATCATTGTTTATTATTGACCTTGCTAGATTATGTGCTACCTCATTCCACTACGGTTCATGTTTTTAATATCCCGCCATATTAACCCGAATCATGAAAAGACAAACATTTTTGTTAATTTTTTTTTATAATAATAGCAATTTATTTTGCATAGCAATATCGTGTTTAATGTAAGGAATTTTTTTTTGAATAACTAATAAAATAAACATATTTTGTCTTGACATTCCCATACGCTTTGTGTTATGTGTAGTTGTGTGTTATTGAATTCATATTTGAAGCTTACCAGCAAATGGTATATTCTCTCATCAACATGCTTCTTATGAAGTGTTATGAAAAACTTTCTTGAGTCCTCATCATCTATTATCATTGGTAGTAATGCAGGATTTGGTTGAAACTTAAATTCTAGAACAATATTTGTACTTGGTACTTTCATCTTATTAGTGATCATTGCACTTAATTGATGAAAACTATAGTCGCTTGGAATCAAGAAGCCAGTTACCTCAAAATCTTTATAAGTACAACGATCTTCCCAAATATCATTGTAGTAAATGTACACAGTTGTCATATTTGTATATAAATAGTAATGTATATGTTAGACAATAACGCTATTATTAAACATCGTTGTCATTTTTTTTCTCATGTATAGTAAAATAAACAAAAATATTTAAGTTAGATGGGTGTGTTATATAATTATACATAGTTTTCTTTCTTTTAAACCTTTGAAATAAACACTAAAGTCCACTGGTGCTTCTACAAGATCTCAAACAAAGTTAGAGTACATGGACTCCATTTTCTGGTTCATGGCTTCGAGCCACAGATCCTTTTCAGAACTAACCATTGTCTATTTAAATGACAATGGATCATCCTCACGAGTGTCGGTTACTACCATATTGGTTTCACCATCCATCTCGTAGCGTTTCAGGTTTTGAGAAACCCTCCCACTACGACGAGGCACCGTAACTGTTTGGCTTGGACCGACTTTCTCTTCTTCTTCCACGTTCTCGTCTATTTGCATTAATATGTGTTGAACATTTTCTCCTGATTGCATGAAACACCCTAGTTACCCCAGAACAGTTACGGTGAATTGGAAATTTAACTCGCTACCCGAGTTCTTTGGTTAAAAACGTGCTTCTAGGTATTATTAACAGGCTAAGATAGAAAACCAATCAAAAGGAAAGTATATATTTTATTTAGAACATAAGACTGTTCATGGGTCCATAAAAAACATTTACAATTTATTTACAACTCAAAATGGTCATTACTGTTTTAAATTTACAATCCCGCCGACCTAAGTGTTAAAAATAGGGTAAACCCCCTAGTTCCTTTGAGAACTCCTTGGCTGTGGTAGTCAAGCGGCCGCATATGTACACAATACCACCTAAGCTCTCCACTCAAGGCTGGGTGAGTTTTTCTTTCCCTTTACATGCACCATATAGCACCCATGAGCCAAAGCCCAACAAGAAAACACAATATAGCATGAATATAATATCAACAATGATCATAATAATCATTCAGGACTTTCATTCCAAAACAGATGAGTGACAGTTGAAAAGTCACTAAGGTGGATTCCGTTCCCTCTAGCCATGTGACGATAGGGTCACCTGGGCTTTATAAATAAGTGACCCTTTCACTAGCTTAAACATGATAGGTGCTTGATGAGCTAGTTACCAACATAACCTACCTCGTGACCATAGAGTCACAACCATGGGATTCAGCTCCCTAGCCATGTGACAAGCTGTCACCTAGGCCTTTGGCCTTGGCTCTGAGTAACTAGTCTTAGACTGGTCAATCGCTTATAAGTTTCATCGACCTTAGGGTCGGTCCAGCATTAATGCCTCTAGAGTCATTCAACGTTGATATCGATTAGATCTAATCTTTTGTTGGCCCTGCGTTCAGGATGCTTATGCCGTTTCTGACTCTCAGGTCAGTAATATGCAACCAGTGCCGTCCCTGACTAATCGGTGCCATACACAAGTAAGCAAGATCTGCTAAGCATTTAATATGCAATAAATGTTCACATTCTATAACCAACATGCCTCAACACAATCATGCATGTCATATATACAGGGTGCAGTTTTCTTACCTCTGATTCGAGCGAAAATGAATAAAAGAACGACCCTTGAGAACGATCAACCTTTAAGTCCTTTAGCGGTTACCTAGTCATAACCAAATATGGGACACCATCAATAAAATGAGTAACAAAGGTTTCCGAACCAAGATCTAGCCTCCGGGACATCAATCCCCATTAATCCGGGTAGTAGGAACAATCCCGAGGCCTAAAACCAAGTTCCCGATGTCAAAACACTCAAACGGCCTCAAAACCCTGCCTGAGCCGCGGTCCCCAGCCACACCAGGAGCAAGGGCTGCGGCGCCCAGCACGCCCAAAAGCCTCCAGCTGCTTCTTCGAGCTTGGGTAGTAGGAACAATCCCGAGGAACAATCCCGAGGTGCATCTTTTCTTATCTCATAAAATGAGATGGTCAACACTTAAATGAGAAATTTAATTTCTCAAATAATTCTCTTTATTTACCAAATAAATAGTAACTCATCACATTTCAATAATATATGATAAACATATTTACATTATTATCACCTTAATAATCATATTATATGGAATATCATAAGAATCATGATAATTCTCATGTATAAATCAATATACATTTATATATTAAAATAATTATGTCTCAAAGAAATTTCACACAATTTGTCAACATATATCCATCATATTAGCATGCATTGTTAATCTCATAATAATATTGTAAATATGTCACAAATATCATACAATAATTCACATATCCACATATTGATATGTTCTATTGATTCACAAAATCAATATATAGTCATGTCATACAAAACTCATAAAATTGTCATCTCAATAATTTATCATTATCTCATAATAAGACAATTCTATAACATGCTATCATATTACCCAATAATCTACTAGACTATTTACACATTAATCACATATAACAAAAACTCAACATATTGAATTATCCTCTAATCTAACCACTATATTTGAAAAACTAAGGAGATTAGAAAACAATGAACCTCATTTATAAAATTTTCTTCTTCTCATTTCTATCACTATATTAAAACTATTAGATCTTCTAAGAAAACAAAAGAAGAACATTACATTGTCTTACCATCTTTTCAAGGTTGGATCCTCACAAGATCTCTATGGTTTCTCCTTCCATTGAAAAGGAGCATAAGCTTTTGATTGTTAGAGAATATATTTTTATACTCAATGGGAATATGGAAAAACCAAAATACAACTCTATGCAAAAAATACAATAGACAAGATAATATCGATTAAAGAAATATTACAACTCAATTGCTCAAAATACAAGTAAATAGAAAGATGTAGAATAAGAAGATTACAAACTCAAAACAATAACAATACAAGTAATAAGATCAACAAGATCAAAAGAATGAAAATAAAACCAATAAAAAGAACAAACTTTCACATAACCAAAATGTAGAGTAGTGGGGATTACCAACTTGAACAAGGTTCAAAACTTTTGTCCAAAAGCTTATTTCCCCCTATTCTCTAAGCACTAAGGAATCTCTCTAGGAAATAGCTCTCTAGAATTATCAAGCCTCTATGGTGTATTTTCCAGCCAAGTGCTTTGTGGATGAAAAATTGTGTGTCTTACAAGTGAGCATTATGCTCCTATTTATAGAGTTTTGAGATACCCTTTGAATTTCAAATTCCACCAACCCTCATGGCTGTTACCAATGATTAATTGGATGTTTATGGAATTAAAATAGAGATTTGGGAGTTACTTGGCTGTTGGAAACGTTCAAAATTGGATAAAACTGAAGTTTGGAAAATGCTGTCAGCCGCTCAGGCCGCGGCCTGAAAAACACGAGCCGCGGCCCACGATATGTTTTTGCTTATTTTTGCCTATTGGGCCGCAGCCTGAAAAACATAGGCAGCGGCCCAAGTCGTTTTTTCAGTAACCAATTTTCCAAATTTTCCAAAACGTCCCAAATTCATTCCCACTTGATTTTGTAACTTCCATACACATTATGGGAGTTAAAATCACATTTCTAACAGCCATATTTCACATATGGCTTTAAGAAATTCAAATCAAAATGTGTAATATCAAATCTACACATTATTGGGTAATATTTGGGAGTTACAAGTTTGTAACTCCAAAATATGTTACATTTGGACACATACATGCGTCCAATTTTGTGACTCTCAATAATATGTTACAAGGTGTGAAAAATTACATTATGTCACATTATTTAATCTAACATTATATTATTTAAAATAAAATAACACCCATGAGCCAAAGCCCAGCAAGAAAACTCAATACTACATGAATATAATATCAACAATGATCATAATAATCATTCAGGACTTTTAGTCCAAAATAAAGGAGTGATAGTTGTAAAAGTCACTAAGGTGGGTTCCGTACCCTTTACAGATAAGTGATCATTTCACTAGCTTAAACGAGGTAGGTATCTGATGAATAGTCACTAACATATACCTACCGAGTGACCATAGAGTCATAACTGTGGGATTCCGCTCCCTTAGCCATGTGACAAACAGTCACCTAGGCCTTTAGCTCTGGCTTTGAGTAACTAGTCATAGACTAGACAAGCACTTATAATTTTCATCGAACTTAAGGTCGGTCCAACATTAATACCCCATATGAGTCATTCAATGCCAATGTCGATTAGATCTAATATTTTATTGGCTCTGCGTTCATTATGCTTATGTCGTTTCTGACTCTTAGGTCAGTAACACATGACCAGTCAGTGCCATACACAAGTAAGCAAGATTTGCTAAGCATTTAATATGCAATCAATGTCCACATTAAACAACCAACATGCCTCTATAATAACCACGCATGTCACATATAGGGTGCAGTTTTCTTACCTAGGGTTCAAGCGAGAAATAATACAAGAACGACCCTTGAGAACGATCTGTCCTTTAGTCCCTTAGCGGTCACTTAGTCATAACCAATTGGAATTCATTAATAAAGTAAATCAATAAGAGGTTCACAATCTAAAATCTCACTCCTGGGATCAATCCCGCACTCTCGGGACTCCCAATCCACCCAAACAGGGTAAATGAACCCATCCCCGAGCCTTAAAAGTCATCCCGAGCCCTAAACTAGGCTTGCTGGAAAATGGACCAGCGCTGGGGTGTTGTCCCAAGTCAGAGAGACCCTGCTCTCTGCTTTGCCTAGCGCTGGGGCGCCATCTGCAGACCAGAATTTCTTCTGGTTTCCTTCCTTGTGACTTCCCCTGAAAACTAGGCTTCCAAACCAATCCCAAAAATTACCCAAACATCAAATTCAACCCCCAATCTTCATTCATACCTCAACCTCATCAAAACCCAATCAACCTCACTCAAAAACTTCCATTGATTTCCTAACTACACACCTCAAATTTCTCAACTGAAAAACCAAAAGAAAAACAGGGTAAAGCTTAAGTTCATAGATGAATTCTTACCTCAAGTGGGATTTGAGTCCTCTTTAATGGATGAACCAAGTTTCTAAGCTCCCACCTTTGATTTCCTAGCTTGTTTCTTCAAATTGAGGTTAAGAATTCCAAAGGAAAATGAAGGAGAAAGGATGCACGGGAGAAGGTTTTCTATGCTCTGTTTCTTGCAAATTCTACAGCCTTCAATGGCTTATATCAATCCTAGGGGTGAAAAGACTAAAATGCCCCTAGGTCAAATAAAGGTTTCTAAAGGCTCCCGAGGGTAAAACCGTCATTTCCCGCCTATTTCGTTAATCATAATTAACACCCTCAAATTCCCGCTATTCTCGATATTTTCAAATACCAATGATATATCTCGTTATCCTTTAATTCACAGCAACACTTTAATCATTAAATCACCCCGAGACTCACCTCGAGCCTCGAACTTAATCTCGTTATGACCAAACTGCTAATTTATACTCAAAGATCGTCTCATGCCAAATAGCTCGAACAAATCCACATTATAATGTGGCCTCAACAATAAATCACCGACATGCATACAAATATACAATTACACCCTCAACGGACCAAATTACCAAAATACCCCTGTCATGAAATGTGGACCTACATGCATGCATTTAACATCATATTATAATATAATTCACATCAACATGCACATAATAGTTTAATGGCATAATAAATCAATTATGGCTCTCCCGGCCTACTAATTCGACCATTAAACCACATTAGGGATTTTGGGGCATTACAATATCACACTCTGAATGTGTAAGTAGATCATATCGTAGATGACCAAATCAGTGAAAATCCAATACACTGATTTAATCTTATGACTCGTTCTTTTGAACTTATAATTTCAACTATAATCCATTGTGACCTAGTCACTATAATTGTAACTATATCCATATGTTCACGATTTTATGAATGTTTGTATCAATTAAATAAACATGCAATAAAATAGGCGAACAATGAGATTGAATAAACAAAATGATTTCTACTTTTTTTATTGATAATAAAAACGTGTTACATGAGAAATATGATTTTATTAAGGGCATAAAGCCCAACACTAAACTTGTTATTTTTAGATGTTAATCCCCATATCTGCTACCAATAACAGGTTTCTGAAGGTGGTGATTCAAATTTTTTAGAATTGCCGCATGTTTATTGTTGTATCTCATTTAATTGAGATAATATTTTTTATATTATATAATTACTATTTAATTTATTAATTGAATTCATATAACATTAATTAAATATGAGAAATTATAAAAGTGGCTTAATGATATATGTGATATTATTATAGTAAATTCTATACTTCTGTTTGTTTGTAGTAGGCAAACAAATGCCCTTTTTAATTCATAAATAACATAAAATTACTAAAGTGTGTATTGCTAAAATGCCATGTGCTGTATAAATTTATATATAAAAATAGAATAATGCAAGAAAGGCTGTCATTGGGGAGCTTTTTATATTTCTTTTCCTTTTTTTCATTCCTCTTTAATTTTTAAATTTCCAAAGAGAAAAGAAAAAACAGAAAAAAGGAAAAAGAAAAAGGGAGACTAGCTATATGGAAAAAAAATCAAATTAAAGAGGAAGACCAATTAAAGAAATGCATCTAGTACGGGGTGTTATGATTATTGTTTTGGTATCCTGTTGATGGAGAAGAAGATAAATATATATTTATAATTTTTTGCAAGGCTAAAGCCATTTATTCATTAAAAAAAAAAATTGTGCAGAGACATTATATTACTAATTGTCATCTGCACTTTGTTAGAGTAGAATTTAGTAATGATGCATGAGACAAGTTTCATAGGAGAATTTCAAATTGAATACAATTTTCTAATAAACTATATATATAATCAAAGATTATACCTATATATATATATATTTGTTTTGAGCTCTTTCTAACCATGCTAATAACCTTTGCTTAAGGTAAGTATAGGAGTGCTCAAGGGTTTGATTTATGAGTAGGATAAAATAACATTAGGTAAAAAAGAGAGTGACTACTTAATTACTCATTTGAAAATGATAAATTAGGAGAAAATAATCGAGGCATGGGAATTATCCATTTATAATTTTTTGTTTCATTGATAATACAAGTTTATCACATTAACAAAATCATCCATTGTATTAATAATTATTAAATCAAAATTTTTAATATATTTTTTTACATAATTCAAAATTGGGACAATCAATTTACACTCAAGGAAAGCTGAAGCCCTAATTTATAGAGTAATGATATGTGCACACACAAATTATACATAAGTGAGACCCATCTTAAATAAATTTGAATATGATTGGTTGAAATGATTTGCCAAATAAGTGTATATAATATTTGTTTATGCACATATCATTACTCTAATTTATATATGCAAAAATTCAGAAAGTAAACATTTAAACCTCCTTACATAAGTTAGAAGTAAAAATACCAAATAAACATTAAATAAAAAAAATCCCCTTAAAAAGATAGAAGTACAAATTAAGACCCTTGATATATGATCGTGATTCATCATCGGCCAAACCTCATCATAAAATTATCGAGTAGGCCTATTAGTATTCAAATTAAAGCAAAATAAATATGGTCAAATTGTACTACATTTGATCATAAGTGATAACATGAAACTCAACGTGATTTACATGTACGTGGAAATCTCGACATCTCTACAAGATTTGATAAAGAGAAATGGATTCTTGGAGGCCTTTATTATAGTCAAGTCACTATTTTGAGTTTATATAGGATAGAACGAACTACAATCCTATATCTTATTATGAACATAATAATAATATTTCTTTTTTGAGATAAAGGAATAACGGATACATATATATGAGCTGGCAAAGTAACATGATTTTAATAAAGTATGTTAAGAAATGTTAAAGTGAATGAAATATTAATGAATTCTATACATATAGGCCGAATTAGTATATATTGACTGAACATATATGAATATGATTGAATATATATTACTTTAGCTATTGTTATTGATAATCTCGATCTATTTTTAAATTTACAAAAGAACAAAAAAAGAAATTAGCATAATTACACAGACTTTCAAGCTCTCACTAACTTTTTAGATGAATTTACTCTATATTTATAGGAGTAATGATATTTTAAAAAAACACTGTCATGTCACTGTGTGTAATGTTTGAGTATAAATTTATGGTGCATATATCATTATTCATATTTATATTTATAGAGTGAGACCTACTATCATAGTGTCTGCTACAATTACAGAAGTTGAGATATTCTTCCCATTTAGTTAAGAAATTTAAATTAAGTTTAAAGATAAATGTTGACTATTAATTTTGATATATTAAAAGAATAAAAAATGAATTCGGTGTAACAAATTAATTTTTAATATATATGGTAAAATAAAATATTCTAACAAAGAAGACGGTAATAAAGGTTTCATATTTTTACCCGTACGTAAACATGCATGGCCTTGATTCCCAGTAATAAAGGTTTCATATTTTCATATCAGCTAATTACCTTTTGATAATTTATATTACTATAATATGTAACACTTTTTCTATCATTGTCAAAAAGATAAGTTATCCTTAACTTTGATATAGTTAGGTACGTACGTCATCTACTTGTAGTAAGTACCTACGTAAGCAAGCTGTCTCTCTCACGTCATGGCATTTATTAATTATTATTATCTCCATTTTTAAATACAACACATTAGAATAAAATACAGCATATATTATATATTTAAAAAAAAAATTTAAAATACATATAAAAAATATATATCTCTTCTATATAATAAGTGTGTAGATAACGAAAATTCTTAGTTTTAACGGTTTTTTATTTTTTTAATGTTAACTTTAATGTAATATTCTTATATTTAACAAAATATTCTTATATTTAACAGTAGTTTGTAAACACTTAAAATAAAATAAAATAATTAAAAAAATTGAAATAAGATATTTTTGAGATATTTTACAATGATAATTATTTAAAAATAATAAATAATTAAAAAATTAAAAAATGATATTTTTCATATATTTTACAATAATAATTATTTTAAAATAATTAAACAAATTAAAAGATGATGTTTTTGAGATATTTTATAATGATAATTATTTAAAAATAATAAAATCATACGTTTTATTACTTAAATAAAATTTAATTAAACTTAAACTCGCTTATTAGAATAATATCATATTAAATATATATTATAATCTACAGTGAATTAGCAATGAATTGTTTTTTTAAAACTAGCAAGAAACTTAAATTTAAAATACACCTATAATATTTAATATTACATTAAATATATAATATATAATCTATTCTTGTCACTCCCAAATTCAAAAACTAGAATAAATATAAACTTAAATAAAAATAAATAAATTATTTAATTAAAATATAATATTTATTTTAAAATTTATATGACATTAATATAAATTAATAAATTATATAAACAAAACCAAGCAAACGTGTAAATTGCACGTTGCTTGTACCTAGTTTATATATATATATATATCGGGAGCCACTGCTGTCGTATGCTCTCTTTTTTATTTTTTATGTTTGGTACGTTATTTTTTCGTACATAAATGCAACATAATTTTTTTTATATGACAATATATATTGTAGTTATTTAAGATATTTTGTAAATTTTCAAATTTTTTTAGATAGTTTAAGATGCCGAAAATAGAGTTTTAAACAGCTTATTTTACATACGTATAAAAAACAAACATTTAAAAAAAAACATTTTAAAATACTTTAAATTCAGATTTCGACATTCTAAATTTTTCAAAATATTTTAAAAATTTACAAAAAAATCATAAATAATTACAATATATACATGTAATTTTTTTTTTAGAATACAACTATTTCATGTAAAAAAAAAACAAACATACGGGTGCATAAAAAAAAAAAACATACTATAGCCGCTCCCCCCCCCCCCTCTCTATATATATATCTTACCTATTATATAAGTGGCTATCTAACAGAGTTTAGTATTTAACGGATTTTGGTATGTTTTAACAGAATTTGTTACGAAATTAACAGAATATGCTAAAAAAAAAGTTAAATTTAGATAAGTCATCCAAACTGAACAATTGCTTCTATTCCCAAAAAATACAATAATTGGTTATAATTAATGTTAAAAAAATTAAACAATACAACACTTCAGAAGTACACATCATTTCAAGAGTACACAACCCTTCAGAAGTACACATCCTTTCAAGAGTACACAACCATAAAAAATTTCCCTGATTTTGTTTTCATATATATATATTTGGTGATTAGCAAGAAGTACTCAATTCATCAAAATCAAGAAGTATGGCCAAGTTTTTGATAATTACTACTGCTGATGATGAAGAGACTAGAAGAAACAATCGTGAAGAAGTGGTTAAGAAAATTATAAGAGATACAATGGTGGTTGTGAATGCATCGATTCGTAAAATACATATGAAACTTGATGAAGATGTTAGAGACGAATGGAATATGGAGGACAGAATGAATGCATCCACGTAAGTATATATATATGTAAATATAATATTCCCTTTTGATTTTCAAAGTTTAAACATATATTAATAATAGATTGCGTTAATTATATTTTAACATATTACCCATTTCCATGTTATACAGAGCTGTTTACAACGTTTTCTGTATGAAAGACATACATGGTTTTTGGCATTATGTAATTCGTGAGTTTTATGATAAATATGAGAGCATTTTGACACAAAGGATTTCAAACTATGTAAGCTCCGTGACTTAATTCATATGTTTTTTTTTTAACTAGAATAAAAATGAAATCATATAGATTCTTTATTAAAAACATGATATTATTAAGTTTGTGTGTTGGTGTAGGTGATTCATTCATTGGAAGATATGTACGGCGAAGAGTTCATGATTGAAATTGTGATACAATGGACAGAGCTAGAACAATACAAAAGATATCTTTAGATAATATTTGCTTGTGTGGAGAAAGTTGCAGCGCATTTACATCTAGAAAATCATTCATTGATTGATATTTGTAAAACCCAATTCTGTGACAGGGTATATATATATATATATATGTTCCAATTATCTTAAAAGAAAAAGAAAAAGAAAAATTATTTGATTTTTTATTTTTTAAGTGTTGATGGTTTTTTTTCTTTTACTTTTCAGGTCTGGGATAGGTTCCACACTGAAATCGACTTTTCGGTAACTAAGATGGTAAAACAATCCTCGCCACCATTTCTTGTTTTTATTTAATTGTTTATATATTTTTAACAAGATAATAATTAATTATATGTGTTATATATAACACAGAAGGAGGCAGGGGTGTTTAGCAATGAAAATCCATTGAAGAATGACCTGATTCAATTCTTCACTGACATGGAGAAAGTACGTCCCAATGAACGATTTCAGACGACTTATGATATTGTCAAACAGCAGTAGAATTTCGATCGTGCCCAAAATTATTGAAGATTTCGTTGGATTTTATATATGATTATGATAATTTTATAATGATGATGATTTTATAATGCTATAGCACGTGCCTTGTACGTGCACATAACAATGCACCAAATAGAGGCATCATGTTCTATATTTTGCTTCACCGAAATATAATATGCATTGCACGTATTTTATACCTAGTATATATATATATATATATATACTTATAATTCGTGACTTATTAATTGAAGATAAAAAATCCAATTATTAAACCGTTCAGATATAATTTATGAGAATATAAATACGGTATCTAGATAAATAATTAATTTTGTTGCGAGAATCCAAAAAGAACATCGTATGATGACTACTAGATTACTTCACAAACACCCAATCTTCATAAAAAGAAAGATAAACATATCCACTATAACCTTTAGGAAAAGAAAGTTAAAATTTCATTGGACTACTATAAAACTTTAACGAAAGATCATACAAGAAAATGGATAAACTGATCAATTTTCCAAAGTAAAGCAAAAATTATTATGATCTTTTTGTGTTGATGAAGAGGAATAAACTCTTTTTATCCTAATTATATAAGTTGAATAAGACATTAGAGGCAAGTGTACAACTTTCACTTTCTTCGATCAACTTCTCTATTTCGGAGGGAATTTTTCTTATCCATTATGGTTATAACTTACAAAGTACTTTTTTTTTAGATGTACAGAAAAACTAACACAAACACATGATACTCAATTTTTGAAAATTATGTATCACAATGAAATGAAATTGAAAGCTAACTTTAAAGTAAGCATTATGTCGACATTCTTATAAATTTTTATAAAGACACCTTATTTTTTTATAAAATAAAAATTAAATGTACGCATAGGATTTTATAAAACTATATATGCACGTTTTATATCCATCTCTTCTATTGTTTTGAAATTATGCATAAATATGTATTATTTAAATTTTTGTACAAAATTCATAAAAAAGAAGAAAAAACTTAAAATGTGTAAAAAAACATTAAGCAAAAAAATATATTTATAGTATTATACATAATAGACCGTATTTCTATTCAGATTGAAATGGAAAAAAATACAAATTGGAGGAAAATTGTTCTCCAACCAACAAAACTTATTATCTAGTCAAATCACTACAAGAAATACATTTTTTAGCGGCGACAAGAAATACATTTTTTTAGTGGCGACGAAAAGTCGCCGCTAATAATAGCATTATTAGCGGCAGCAAATCTCGGTCGCCGCTGATATCAGACGAATAATTTTTTTAATTAAAAATATTATTAGCGGCGACATTTTTACTATTAGCGGTGACATGTGTCGCCGCTAATACATTCAAAATACCCTGAAAAATAGGAAATTTCCCTACCACATTAATATATAAGGTTATTAGCAGGGACACTCTCCACGGTGATTAAAAAATTATCAGCGACGACTATTAGCAGCGACATGTGTCGCCACTAAAAGTCGTCAGTGCATTATAACAGCTCAACCCTAAAACACAACCTTTCCATTATAATCTTCAGGACGCCGTATTCGTCTCTCTCTACTCTCTCTAACCGGACTCTTAGAATCAAGCGGAGGCAGGCGGAGGAGGCTCTCGGTCGGCAGGCGGAGGCAAGCGGAGGAGACTCTTGGTCGGAAAGCGAAGGACTTCGTGCTTGACCCAGGCAGCAAGCGAAGGAGACTCTCAGTTGGTAGGCGAAGGGCTTCGTGCTTGACGCAAGCAGCAGGCGGCAGGCGACAGTCTCCAACCGGTTCAGTGAGTATGTTTCTTCTCCATTTTATAAATATATATTCTGTATATATATTTTGGACCACGATTCCATCCCACTTGGTACGGAGGTGGAGGACATTCCACCTTTTGATCCGAGCCATTGATTTTGATTGTAATGATCCAACGATGGAAGCTCAAGAATGCTGCATTAATATGGGTAATTGAAAGTTGGATTAATGATCCAACAGCTGGGGAGTATTCTGCAAAAGAAGCTGCTCATTTGATAGTTTTTTACAGTTACAGTCTACTTTAGTAGGGGTATGGCTTAAGTTTAATAGTGCAATTGATGGACTTTGACAACCGGTCACCTTCCCACCCATTGTTTCAAAGAAAAACCTCTCATTTTCTTCTCTTTCATACCTCTCCTTTTTTTTATCTGAAACACGAACATTACTCAGTTTTTTTTTTTGGATAAATCAGGTATGTGTATTGCTTATCAAACCACCTTTACAACCTACCAACACTTTAAAAGCCTGAAAAAGTTTATATTTACAACTTTTCAAACCAGAGCAAATCCTCATGTCTAATTTTCTTAGGCATTATATTTCCAATTTAGTATTTAACTTCTCTTTTCACTTTTTGTACAATTGAATGCTTCATAGCATCTCTTTGTTTCCAATACGCTTCATTGCGAGTTCTCCAAAGAGCATAAACCAGGCCTGCCATTGTTGCAGCCCACACTTGATTTCGAAACTTGCTCATTCGCGCCTTTTCAATCTTTCTAAGTAGCAGTAGCAACCCTGTATTTTGCACCCTCCACCCCAACCAATGCTTCATTTCTTCTAGACAACTGGTACTCAGACAACAATCAAAGAAAAGATGGTTGATTGTCTCTTCAGCAATCCCACAAATGCAACAATACTTATCTGGACTAATATTATATCTATATAATCTCTCTGTTATATGTAATCTATTCAACACAGCCAACCATATAATAAAACTATGCTTGGGAATATTCAATCTACCCCAAATTACCTCCTGCAATTTTAGTCTGTCATGGGAAGATAGTAAAACATTGTATCCTTGAGCTATTTGATATGTACCTATCATTAGATGATGAAATTGAGGTGAGCTTCTGAATTTGTTCTTCACAATCACTACTTGCTGCCAATACCAGCTACTATTGTTTGGAGCTTCATAGCTCCACCAATCTTTGTCACCCAAGTACACACTATGAATCCACTTCATCCATAAATTATCTTGCTTAGTAGCAATGGACCAAACATATTTTTTAATTGCAGCAATATTCCACTGAATTGTTCTTCTAAATCCCAAACCACCCCCCCTTTTCGGTTTACAAACCTCATCCCATGAGACAAGGCCAGGGCCATCATATTCGACCACCCCTTTCCATAAAAAAGCACGACACACCGCATTCACTTTATGATGTACTTCTTGGACAACACCATTATCTGAGCCCAATATGTATGAATGGTGATAAGAACCGAGTTGATTAATGTCACTCTCCCAGCATAAGATAGATTTCGAGTACTCCACACTCTGATTATTTGCACTATCTTTTCTATTATGATCTCACTTTCAGCTGCTGATAACCGCTTGGAACATATTGGAATTCCCAAGTAACGAAATAGTAAAGCTCTTCTTATAAATCCTGATGCATCCACCAATCTTTGTACATCTTCTTCCTTCATGCCACAACAATAAATGTCTGATTTAGTTGTACTAGGAAATAAACTCGAAGTCTGAGAAAAAAGTTTGAGCCTTTGTAGCATAAGATACACTGATTTGTAATGACCATGACTAAATAACAACACATCATCCGCAAAGCATAGATGATTGAGTTTCATATCAGCACACCTTTCATGAAACTTAAACTCATTTTTTTGGCCCACTTTACTCACTATCCTTGACAAATATTCAATGCCAAGAACAAAAAGCAAAGGCGACATTGGATCACCTTGGCGTAACCCCCTCTTGGCTTCAAAGAAACCATGCATGGTATCATTGAACATAAGGCTAAACCGAGGCGTTCTAATGTAAATCATTACCAGGTGAATAAACTTCTTAGGAAATGCAAAAGCTTCCAACATCTCTTCAATGAACCCCCATTCAATTGTATCATATGCCTTCCTCAAATTCAGCTTAATCATACAATTGGCCTTAGCATTCTTTCTTCCACAGTGCCTAACCAATTCCTGACAGATCATGATATTATAGGCAATGAATCGCCCCTTCACAAAACCACTCTGATTTTGAGCTACTAAAACTGGTAACACTGATCTCAATCTTGCACAAATAATTTTAGTAGCGACTTTATAAAGAACATTGCAACAAGCTATGGGGCGAAAGTCACTTACTGATTCAAGACATTTACTCTTAGGAATAAGAGTAATTGTTGTTGAGTTAAGTTCTTTCAGCAACTTGCCCGAATGCAGAAAGGATAGCACAACTTCACACACTTCATTGCCAACTAGGTCCCAATTATCTCTGTAGAAATAGTTACTAAACCCATCTAGCCCAGTGGCTTTATGTCCTGGAATACTAAATATTGCCTCTTTGACCTCCTCCTTGGTATATTTCTGTACCATTAGTCTTTGTTGTTGCTCATTCAGAATTGTACCATGGGAGACTAGACTAGTAAATACCAATTTCCTCTCAGCCATTTTAGCACCCAGTAGGTCTTTATAAAATTTCAAGAAAGCATCACTTACTTGATCTTGTTTCTCCACCCACTTCCCTTCCATATCCGTTATTGAATAAATTCTATTTCTAACCCTTCTAGCCCGAAGACTTGCATGAAAGATGGCAGTGTTAGTATCACCTTCTTTAACCCAATTCAATTTAGCCTTTTGATGCAAAAAGGATAGGTAGGCTTCTTTTTCATCTTCAATCAACTGATCACAAAAAGGCTGTTGCTAGATTGCCTCCTGCAGATGCACCATTTTCTGTTGAGCTTGCAAATCCTTTTCTTGAATATCCCCTACATTGTGCTCATTAAACTCTTTCAATGCCAACTTCAATTTCTTAAGCTTGCTAATCACCTTGTACATAGGGGTTCCCACTGTATTCTCCTTCCAATTATGCTATAATAGCTCTCTAAAACCTGGAGTCTGTTGCCACATCCTGAAAAATTTAAACAGTTTTTTCCCCACCTTCGCTGTGATGTATTTTTTCAACCAAGCTTGATTCGCTAAAACTCTATCGAGTTTTGAAAACACCCTATCCTCCTTCCCCTGTTTATTGTTCCAAGAGAAAAAACAACCCGAGTACTTCACATCTTCTAGTTGACAGTAATCCACACACTCCCTAAACGCCACTGATTTATGCACTTTCACCCTTCTACCAATTCTTTCATCCACACTCAGTATATCATTAAAATCCCCTAGAACAATCCAAGGACTCTGAACTCTGAGTACCAGCCCCCTTAAATCTTCCCATAACTCTTCTCCCAACTTCTTCATTGAAAGCATATACAAATGTAACTAGAAACTTATCATTACCAGTTATCATACTTACTTCCAAATGCATCAATTGGCTCGTGCACAAGCCTATGTTAACTACAAACATGTTCATATTCCAGCTTAACATGATTCGCCCTCCTGGATGCCAAGCATTATTAGTAGAGAAACACCATCTCGAAAACAGGTTACTATACACATCTCCAAAACAAAGAGCCTTTATTTTTTTTTAAAAAGCTTCGGTTCTTCATCAAACAAACGATGCATGAAGACTCCCACCTGAACTAAGATATTGAAGTTAGTGGGGTACAAAATCTGGGTTAGTATTGTTTTCAAAATTCTCTTCTCTCTTTTCCGTTTTCCACTCTCTTCTCATGAAAGAAAATCGAGTCATTATTTTTTCTAATTTTTTCTGGGTTGATTGTGTAACGGGCATAGTGCGATCGGGGGTTCTGTCATTGAACATACAACGGAGAAAGTGGAACTGAAATTAGCAGTTGATGTTCTTGAGGTACGAAACCTGAGTTTGTAATTTAAGGAAATTAGTGAATAACTTCAGCCATAATGTTGTGCATGTGTTGTATCACCAAAACCATATTGGTATATACATGCCAAACAGTAATCATTTTGTATTCATTTTGAAGCTGATAATTTTAATTATATTTTATAAGTAGTATACTATCTTTTTATGAGTAGATTTTGTATAAAGGGAAAATTGTAGTGACAATTACTTTGCAAAAATGTTCTTTTAATAAATCCTGTAATTAATGGTTAGCTCTGCAACGTTAAATCAATATGCCTAATAATAATGTGTGATTAAACTTTTTGCATGTTTAGAGATGTTGTACTGTATATTTAGTTCATGAGCCGAACTCCTAATTTTGTTATCATTCTATTTATAGGCGTGATATTAAATAGTATATCTTGAGTTTTAAACATGCACATAACCTATTTGATTGAATGCTCTAAAAAAAGGTACAACTACTACTTATTGTTATATTTTATAGAATTATTTTGATTGTGAGATACCCAAGCTCTGGATTTCGAGATTTAGTTGGATTTGATATGTATGTAGAAACTAGCTTATTTATTATTTATAATTAATTATTGTTATTGTGTTGAGTGTCTGACATTTACTTGTTTGCAATAGTAAGAAAATTTCTTGATACATTGTCAAGTAGAGTGACTAATTTAGGGCCAAAGTAAAATAGATACTTGAAAATGAACCTTTAACTAGTTGTTGGCCTAAGTATCTTTTGCTTTTACTTAATCAGATAATCTAAACTTAGGGGCATCATAGACATCACAATGAAATTGTAACTTTTCCCCTATGACATATTAGCAACTTTGTCAATTGTTAATATTTTTTCCTTGCATAAGACAAATTTTTTATCTGAATACTTATTTGGATTGGCTAACCATCAGGTTGGTTTTGTTACTTTAAGGAATTACTTGATGAAAATGAGCATTGTTCTTGGTATAATTATTTTTCATGAGTCTGAACTTCAAAATGGAGTTGCAAAACTGAGTCATTGCTTTCTTCTTGTTAGCTATAATAGAACTTGTTAATTATAGCTTGGCTTAGCATGCCTTGAGATATATATATTTTTGTTGACAAGGACCTATGATTCTCAACTAAGCAATGCAAGTTGTGGAAATTATTCTTTAATACCTATCTAGAGCATTGATTTGGTTTTCCTTTTATGTTTAGTATCCTATTCTTTACATTGCATTCATTATTCATAGGTTCATTTATCTTTTCTATGAAGGACCATTATCTTCAGAAAAATCTAATAATCTCCTTACTCTTTGTTTCCATTTTTCAAGACTAAAAATAACCAATAATCTCAAAATTGTGTCTGAAAATAGAGAAAGCCTATAGAATTATCTTTATGCTTCATAAATGCTCCAAGAGCAACTTGTTTTGGCTGCCCAATATTCGTGCCTCAGTTCATTTTCTTAGCTAGTCAACTCACAACTTCCACATTCACAACTTGATGCTGATGCAGGGCTTAAAAACTATAAAAGATATCCACTAAAATGTTAGTATATATTCATTACTGTAGTACTATCATCTCTTTGTTGTTAAATTGTAATCTATACTTTTTAAATGTATCTTTTGTAAGTAGCAATTTATTGGGGACAAATTATTAAAAAAACCTAATATATTTTTTTTTAAAAATGCTGGCAACTCCAATAAAACAATGGGGAATAGTTTATTATATGAACTATAGGTTGTATAAGTTTACAAGTAGAATTCTCCTTAATTTTGGAGCTAATTCTTGGCCTTTTGTAGGCTAAATTATTTAGTTATTGCCTAAATCCCTATGCTAGTCATAACTGATTGATCATTTTTCAAATGATGATTAAACGGAAGCGTGATGCTGTGGCTAGTAATGATAAGGTGGCTAAGAAGAGTGTGGTTAAGAACGAAAAGGTCGCTACTAAGAAGGACAATGTGACTGATTTAATGTGGGTTTTGTTACTATTGTCTTTTTCAATTAGTCTGTTGAGTATTGATTATCTGGCCACATTATTTTGTATTTAATGTTTACTATGTTCTATTATCTTAGGAGTGTTACAATTGAGAAAATGGCAGCAGAAACAACCCAAAAAATGGAGGCCACTATAAGAGAGCAGAATCGACTTTAGCTCGCTGGGGTATGATACTGTACTTGGAATAAATTACACTTTTTATTTTTTGTGTGTTATTTGTTAGCAATGATTAATGTTATTATTTGGTTTCATGTAGATGTAGAAAGAGCTTGCTGGAAAGTGGAAGGTTGTTTTCAATACAGCTTCCCTAAGCAAGTCTCGAAAAAAAAGCAATTAATACAGCTTCTTGTAGTAAGTCGAAGAAGCAGAAGGATGCGACATCTTCTGATGATGATGACAGTACAAAAACTGAAAAGGGGGATAAGTCTGAAGAAGATGAGGCTAGTTTAGAGGTTGATTCACGTGACATAGTCACTAGATGTTCTTTTGAACGAGTAGTTAGGATACTGAGTTCCTTATCTAATGAACAAAAAGCCACAGTTGTAGCTGCTGGATTTGGTTCATATCTAACGGTAGATTTTCCACATGTTTACACTCCACTAGTGCAGTGGCTTGTTTAGGGGGTTGATGTGGGTAGTAACTGTCTCAATTTGTATGGGAAGAAGATTCCATTATCAAGTAGGACTTTACAACGTGTCATGGACATTCCAAATGGAAACTTGCCAATTGAAGTTGATGAAAGGGTTCGTGATAAGGATCTGATGGCTAGGATTTTGGGTGGCAAACCTCGAATCTCTCTTGCATATTTGAAGAGAAGTCTTAATAATTACAAGCTTGCTGATGATTTTTTCCTAGGGAATTTCATTCTTATGATTGTTGGGAGCATCTTGGTCCCTGGTGCTAGACTGGATATTCGAGCCAGTTACATAAATGCAGTAAATGATGCAACCAAGATTCGGTCTTACAACTGGGCCGTCCACTCATACAGCATGCTAATGAAATCCATTGGCAAGTATCAATATAATTCTACATATCACATAAACATGCACTGCTTTTCTTCAGGTAATCATTCTCTTTAATATTTAACTTATCCACTTTATCATATTTTATTTAAATTTACTTTACATACATTGTTTAATTGGTTACTGACCCATATTTATTTTTCTTTATAGCTTTTGTACTTTAACCATATTGATGTGCCCAAATTTTCTGTTGACCAGAGTGTTCCTCCAGTTAAATTTTGGAATGATGCTTCTTGCAAAAGGGTGAATAATTATATTTGTCACAATGGTGGTTATAGTGGGTGAAAAACTGTAAGAACCTTCTTATATTTCCTTTATTTTATTAATTTTCTTGTATTTTATGTTGTCTAATGTTGTCTTTTGATACCAGATCAAACTCGTGGATGTCCTGAATGACAATGATACTAGTCTGTCTACCTCATATAATGATGTTATTAATTTAGTGATGGAGAAGGTTAGCAAGCTGTGCTGTCAAATGGATTCCTTGGTTGCCTTAGTTGAGGGCTTACCAGAGGTCATTAAGGAAACGATTTCAAGGGAGATGAAGAACATCATTACAAACAATGTGGTTGTGGATGGCCCTCCCAAATAGGACGACCATACTGCTAAAGATAATGCAGAAGAAGACACCGAGGGAGCTGGATTTCCTACCATTATGGACTTGACCAATGTGATCGATGAGTTCCGGAATGCTAGCAATGACCATTTCAAATGCCCTGCTAAATCGAAGAAGTGGGGGAATGAAGGTTATGAGAAGTTTCAATCAAGTGAAGGTCTTGTAGCAGGGCCTTCAAGTTGTCTTCATCGATCTCCTTACAGATGTTCAAGTTGGCAGAGTTCATCTATAACCCGAAACTGCAAGATTCGTATGTTTTGATAATTCCTAAAATTATTACAATTAGAATTTTTGTAAATTACTGTCAAGTGTGATTATTATACGATAATAATTAAGTTGATTGTCATTTTCATTAGATGCAGTTATGTAGTTTATGATTATGACGAGCTTAAATTGGATAGGGAATGCATGAGGTCAATTCAGCCTCATAACAGGGTGCGCAAAGAGGTATAAATTGGTTCAATTATAAGAATAACTGTTCTGTAATGACAATTGTTGCTTTGTATGATTGAATGTCCATTTTAAGTTTTCTTATTTACTTTGTTTCTTTGCATTGAATGTTTAGTTCTAAGGTAGTTTAGTGGACTAAATGTTTGTTTTTAGATAATATCGGCCTATGCTCGGATCATGACTTTTAAGAAACGCCAAATATACCTTCACGATTCCTCTCCTGTGGTCTGGTTTATGCTAGCAGATATTTCGGTAATGAAGTTATAGATTTTTTTTTGGTGTGTTCTATTGTCTAAAATATTGTATCTTAGATGCTAAACATCTAGTTTCCTTTTTTTAATTTTAATTTTTATAGCAAGAAAAGCTCGGGCCTTATTACCCTGTTCGGTGGGCTGCGTTTGAAAACAAGTGGAAAATTTTCATTTTGGCAATTTTCGCCTATGTCGAGAGGTTATATTATCCCTACTTTGAAAGTTTATGGACATAAAATATTTGAAATCATTGTTAATTGATATAAAATATATCACATTTGTTGATTCACAATTTGATTTTCAGATTCTAGTCCCTATTTTCACTGATAAGTGTCCTACCGTGGCAAACTGTTTCATGGCAAGGATGATCATTGGTCAAGAAGTAGTTCAAATTTGGGATCCTAAACAAACTGAAGAGGAGAAGGATGAAAACTTGGAATACATCAAAGGAATGGTATATGCATATACCTTAATTGATCATTTATGCATTGATTATTTTGACTAGAGTTTATTTTGTGTGTTTCTAATACTTATTTCATGACATTTTTCAGCTGGCTACTATGGATGAGTTGTTCAAATATGACATACATTCCACACAGGATCCAGGTTTTTCATTCAAGACATTCGCCATCACATTTGAGAATGGTCTGCCCCAGCAGAATTCTGAATTTGATACTAGTCTTTATGTTATGAAATATATGGAAGCACTTGGAGATGGGAACGGTACGGTGTATGAGGTACGAACGTACATTATTTTGATTTATATCAACACAAGAGTGAAATTATAATTGTTAACACTTGTGCTCAATGTTTACTTGTATCCAGTTTGATACCATGGCTAAGCAATACCATTTTGGCAATGAGATTGTTCTCCACGAGTTGAATCGAAGTATGGAGCAAGTGCTTAGGGAAAGCAAGGACCATTTCAAGTTTGAACTTGGGCTTGCTAGTGGTGAAACATGAATTTCTTTGGATGAGGAAAACAGTCCACCATCTGAATCTCTAGGCAGTCCTAGCAAAGACAAACCCAGCGAGCGTTTCTCGACAAAGAAAGCTAAGCGTGCAAACATGATACCTGCTGTGTTGTCTAGGACTCGAAGTGCTTCTAAGTATGTTGTTGCACGTAAACTTAATGTTTAGAAAACAAGTTTACATTACTGCTTTTGTGAGTTACTTTGACATGTATTTGCCTTAAGTATTGAACATGACAGTAATTATTAGCTTTACCTACTGCTGTTGTTGCTTTCGGAACTATATTCCTCTTTTGGGTGGAGTGGTATGATACACTAATTGGTTTTGGACTTCTAGCTTTTAGGACAATTAAGAATGCTGAAACAATAGTAGCATGTTAATTATACCTCTATGCTTTGGACTTCTTTCTATGTGCACATATGTTTAACTAGATATGAAACTAATCAATTTGATGTAGTTCTGTATTGTTTTGTCTTGGATTTTTTTTTTCATAATGGGTCATGGTGTGGATGGATTTCATTGCTATAAAGACATGGTGTGGATGATATTGGGTTATGGTATGCAGCCATACAATTTTTTTTTTTTTGTATTTGGTCTGTAGTTAGATTATAATTGAAACGCATATCACATATTGTTTATAATCAAGAGCTTATGGTTTGGACTAATTAATTTGTTTATAGAACCTAACTATTAGAGATCATTATAACATATTGGTTATGAGTGTTTCCATAAGGAATATCTTTATTACGTTCATTTATTGTGTTCTTGCCATTTGTATTTATATGAAAAAACTTCCAATGAATCATGTCACTTTTAAGACTGGATACACATTATTGGAATTTATGAAGCATATGTCTAACATAAACTAAATCCAAACATAATAACTAAACTTGGATTAAATATATGAAAGTGGGAGGATTAAATAGATAGTAGTTGGCAATAACTTAGTCAAAGAGCCTACCACACTGAACTTTAAACGAACATTAAAATACATAGAAAAATTAATGTCAAGAAAATGATAAATATCTTAAGTCGTTTGCAAGTCACCACCAACTCTCCATATTTCCTCTCATCTTCCTCAATACGAGAATGCAATTTGTGCAATGCATCTGTAGACCTGTTAGACAGTTTTGATTCACACTAGCTAAAGTGACCACATCCACTATGGTTACTAGCTGACTAAATAAAAAAAAATAGCATATAAATTATGTCATTATTGAAATGAAACTCTAGTATATTATTGAAGAAGTGAGTATTTGGATCTCATAGCAAGAATACTTACGTAGTTTGAACACCCATAAAACCGTCAACCAGGATTGTTTCTCGTCCACGCAGTTCGTATCACGACTCTAGTTCCACAAGCACATTTTTGACGACTTTCACCCACAATAATCCCAGTGACCGATCCTTCAGTGCTTGTTTCACTAGCATAATTCACAGTATTTTCATGATGGCCTTCCGGAAAAGATGAACAAAATATTGGTTGATGTTGCTCCATGTTCTTTGACCTCTCCATTCTTAGATTGAAAATATTGAAAAAATATTAGTATACTGTTGGTGGGCACCGATCATGTTTGACTACATCTTATATAGGGTGGGAAAAAATATAATTAAACTAAAATAGTAATTTTTTTTCATTGTTTAATAAATAATACCTAAGGTGGGAATGTGAAAAATTTGCACATGGGCTTTAAAGGTTCGACATCAGACCTTCTTTTTAGTTTCATTTTCTATGTTACTATATTAAGCACAACCAAAACTGAGTATATAGGACACCATATAGAAAGTGGAAAGTACTATCGGCTTTCATTAATAAAATAAACATTGACTTGTACTAGTTTGATATAAACATTAAACTCACGTGAAACACATCTTCACCTACCAAATTGTTATTATATACAATTTTTAAAATTTAACCCACATACTCACGATCTAGTTTGCAAAGATTAAGGCATAGAATGGACTTAAATGTATGGATAACATAATCTAAATTAATAACTTAGTTGTGGTTACACTAATGAGATTTGAACGAGTGCCTACCGATTGCCTCGTCACCCGTAATGATTTGCATGGAAGTTGGTGCACCCGAAAGAGCGCCAAAAGGGAGTTAATCACACTAATGCGTGACTACGTGCATCCGAACGAGTCTAGCTCGGGACTTCTGGCCCGAACCCATGTCTCAGTGAATCAAAACAAGTCACGATCTTGTGCAATCACCCTAACAAGTGCCTCAGTCACCCATAATTATTTGCATGGAAGTCGGTGCACCCGAAAGAGCGCCGAGACAGTGTTAATCACAAAAATGCATGACTCGGTGCATCCGAACGAGTCCAGCTCGGGACTTCTGACCCGAACCCATATCTCGGTGAATCGAAATGAGTCCAGATCTCGTGTAATCACCCTAATGAGTGCCTCAGTCACCCGTAATGATTTTCATGGAAGTCAGTGCACCCAAAAGAGCGCCGAGACGGTGTTAATCACACTAATGCGTGACTCGGTGCATCCGAATGAGTCCAACTCAGGACTTCTGACAAGAATGCTTGTCTCTGTGAATAAAAAAAAGTCTAGATCTTGTGTAATCATCCTAACGAGTGCCTCGGTCACCTATAATGATTTTCATGGAAGTCAGTGCACCCGAAAGAGCGCCGAGACGGTGTTAATCACACTAGTGTGTGACTCAGTGCATCTGAACGAGTCCAACTCGGGACTTCTGACCAGAACGTGTGTCTCTGTGAATCAAAACGAGTCTAGATCTTGTGTAATCACCCTAACAAGTGCCTCGGTCTCCCGTAATGATTTGCATGGAAGTCGGTGCACCCGAATAGCGCCGAGACGATGTTAATCACACTAATGCGTGACTCGGTGCATTCGAACGAGTCCAGCTCAGGACTTCTGACCCGAACCCATGTCTTGGTGAATCGAAACAATTCAAGATCTTGTATAATAATCCTAACAAGTGCCTCAGTCACCCATAATGATTTTCATGGAATTAGGTGCACCGAAAGATCGCCGAAAGGGTGTTAATCACACTAATGCATGACTCGGTGCATCCAAACGAGTCTAGCTCGGTACTTCTGGCCAGAACGCATGTCTCGATGAATCAAAATGAGTCATGATCTTGTGTAATCACACTAACGAGTGCCTCAATCTCCTGTAATGATTTGCATGGTATTCGGTGCACCCAAAAGAGCACCGAGACGGTGTTAATCACACTAATGCGTGACTCGGTGCATCCGAACGAGTCCAGCTCAGGACTTCTGAAAAGAATGCGTGTCTCTGTGAATAAAAAAAGTCTAGATCTTGTGTAATCACCCTAACGAGTGCCTCGGTCTCCCATAATGATTTGCATGGAAGACGGTGCACCCGAAAGAGCTCTGAGACGGTGTTAATCACACTAATGTGTGAACGAGTCTAGCTCGGTACTTCTGGCCCGAACGCGTGTCTCTGTGAATTGAAATGAGTCCAGATCTTGTGTAATCATCTTAACAAGTGCCTCGGTCATCCGTAATGATTTGCATGGAAGTTGGTGCACCCGAAAAAGTGCCAAGACGATGTAAATCACACTAATGCGTGACTCAGTGCATCTAATAACAATCAATTAACATTCTCCTAATGGTTTTCATGGATAAGTTTAAAATATTTTTTATTTCTATTGTTTTAACTATCTAACGATTTTGTATGATATAACGAGTGCATGCCTTAAATTATAAGTAGATGTACATAATGACATACTAATTAAATATGCAATAGAATATAAATTGTCCTTCCTGTACGCATAAGACAAGAGTTTTTTTTTGAAATAATATATGTTGAATATAATATTCTTTATAATACTGATCTACTTTATAAATGTACTTTTAACATGTTATCCCATTTTGTTTGCTTTTCTCATGCATGCTTCGTGCAGTGCAAGGGTTTCCTCTTCAATGATAATACAATGTTTAATTTTTGCTGGATAAAAAATAAAACACTTTAGACTAAGACTAAAATAAATACTTAGTCTTACCTATGTTGAACATAAAAGACAACATGGCTGGCTGAATGAAGTATGTATTTTTAAAGGAAAAATATAGTTAAACTCTCTGAACTCAGAGCAATAAACTCAAATACATTCCATTAACCCAAGTTTATTAAATGATCCCTATCTTTCTATTCCATCAAACATGGATTACCTGATACGTTACTAACATAAAAATACATTATAAAAAATCTAGTGGTGATATAAAATAGTCCAACAAGTGATTATTGCAACTATACCCTAATATAAAACATGGTAGAGTTCACTCTTGTTGTAAAGTCTCCCCCAGCTGTGTGGTAATTCACTAAAGATGTTGTCTGAAGGCTTCACGACCCCCATCTGAACTGTGACGATGAATAGCCCAGATGGGTCGAAAAATGGTCGTCGTTCAACTCCTGCTTCAGTCCGTAGTAGGCATCTCCATTCGGCTGGTACATGTAGATGTACAAATTGTGTCATTCAAGAGTCACTCTGAGCTTGAGACTGACGTCTGCGTGGTGTTGGTGGTTCGCATGCAAATAAGGGACATCTTGCGTCTTTGAAGCTAGCTGGCATGTTGTACGCCATAGTGGAGGCTACACAAGCTTGCATCGAGAAACTGAGGGGAGTTGAGGAGCACACTGAGAGGGCTGCTGACTTAGGCGACTTGAACCTTGACGATCCAGATGTCGTTCAAATTGACTGAGATATGATGGAAAAATTTCCTCCTTTGTACTACTTGTACTTATTATCATTAGAATAAATATTCATTGAATCATTTCATATGGTGTATGAAGTCATTATTGGTGATCCATGCATATCATGCATTAGGAAATACCTTGGCATTATGGTAACTAATTCGACACCATTAGATGTCCTCTTTTATAGTTGCTACCACGTATGGTTTAAAATGATGAGGATGAAATTATGATGATTGTAACTTTTTTATGAGTATTAAATGTATTAAAGTTCCTTTATATTTGTCTACATGATTTAACTTTGTGTGCATTTTTTTAAAGTGTTCTTGAGTTTTATAAACGGGTTGTTAGGAAGAAACATGATAGCATTAAATAAATAACATTAAAGATTTAGTTAGGAGAAGTCATCCAATACATCACCATAAACTGCAAAATATAACAAAACATAAATAAGAATTTTCAAATCAATACAAATAACTTCCAACTACTATCAAAAGACATTCAAATAGACAATACCCACGCTAAAAATTAACACGACAAGAGAACACTCACATTCATACATATTAATAACTTCTAACTACTATAAAAGACATACACTACAGATAGAACGACTCTAATTTTTCCCGTCTCCCTCCTGCATTATATTTGGCATACTCCACGTTGAAGTCAATCTCTTTCTTCTCATCACCCTCTTCTTCAACTCCTTCGTCGTCTTCTTCACCAATGTTATTCTTGAAAATGTGTGTGTCGATAATGCATCCATAGTCCACAAAATGTTGTTTCAAAGGGTTAAATGAGCCCATCTGGAATGAGTTGTAAGCTCCAATTTCCTGAACGAAACAATGGAAAAGGGATTAAAATGTTGTCATCAGTCTTCAAGAACTCCTCATGGGCAATTTTCCAGTTGGTGAACACACCAGATCTTGGCCTTTTGAATAAGACATAGAACATGGTCACTCCCTCCATGTGCAACTAAGAATCTTATACTGCCTCAAATAACCAATGCTAGAGATTTTCACAAATTTAAATACTCAAGGAATAGCACAACTGAAACACGACACTACGTAGTGACGAAAGGAAGCAAGCCTTAAAAGAAGAGGTTGATAGATTAAAGAAAAATCGATTCATAAGAGATGCATTTTTACCCATATTGGATTTCCAATCTGGTTTTAGTCTTGAAACCGAACGTTAAGTGTTGAACTTGCATTGGTTACTCAGACCTAAATAAGGCATGCCAAAAGGATTGCTTTCCACTGCCTCGAATCGATCAGCTCGTAGATGCAACATCAGGTCACGACATCATGTCGTTCATGGATGCTTACTCTGGATATAACTAGATAGCAATGCATGCTCCTTACCAAGAACACACGAGCTTTATGATGGATAATGGGGTATATTGTTACAATGTGATGCCATTCAGGCTAAAATATGTAGGGGCAACGTATCAGAGGTTGGTGAATCATATGTTTGCTGAATAGATTGGAAATAACATGGAAGTGTGTGTGTGGATGATATGCTCATAAAATCCAAACACAGTAATAACAATGTAGACGACCTCGCGGAGTGTTTTACTATACTTTGAAAATTTAACATGAGACATAACCCACAAAAATGCTCCTTTGGGGTATCACTGGGAAAGTTTATAGGATTCATAGTGAATGCTCGAGGCATCGAAGGGAACCTAGATAAGATCAAGGCCTTAATAGATATGTCTTCACCTCAAAAGCATAAAGATGTCCAGAGTTTAACTAGACGAATGAAGGCCTTAAACAAGTTCATCTCAAAATCCACTGACAAATGCCTACCTTTCTTTAATCTTTTGAGAGGGGGCGAGAAATTCGAATGGACAGAGGAGTGCGAGCTTGCATTTCAAGCCCTTAAGAAACACCTTGGTGATCCTCCAGTCTTATCTAAACTAGTATTGGGAGAAGTACTGTACTTATACCTGACCACAACTGAGCATGCAATCAGTGTTGCATTGGTTCGGGAAGACAAAAAAATGCAAAGACCAGTCTACTATATCAGTAAGCGGCTCTTAGGGGCTGATGTTAGGAACTGTTCCTAGTGCGCAACGGAAATTGCGGTAATGGTAGTATTGTATACAACAATTTTTTTTTCATATAAACAACTCTATATGAGGATCCTTTAATATGAAATATGTTAATCAACACAAATATGTATATGTAAAAAATATTACGAAATGATTTATCTCTTGTAGTCTATCAAGAATCCTTGAATCTTTTCGTATATGTTTCGATCTTCCTATCCTCGCTAGAGTACTCACACCAAGATCTTCCAAGACGTTCTCTACAACTCAAGATGTGGGTGGGTACATAGAGAACAAGAATCAAATTTTGAGAATCAAAAGTATTCTCAATACATGAGACTCTTGATTATAGGCTAGAGAGAAAGGTTTTTCTTTTGTGAGAAAAAGTGATTAGTTTTTCTCATTCCTTTTGAAACTTTTGTACTCCTATTTTCTATCATATAAAATATATAGGTATTATTATCATAATTATAATAATTAAATAAAATTGACCACATTAATAATCATAAAATTAAATGATAATTAAATACAAAGTCTTACATTCCATTTTGAAACATTTTTCAAAATGTTTAATTAATTAATTAAATAAATGAAAAAACAATAACTGATCATTATCAGTAGTTATACACGCATAGGGCAGTCCAAGAAGCCCTATGCGTATAACACCTCCCTAAAATAAGGGAATTTGATTTTTGATGCATATTCATTTTAATTAATTAATAATTAGAAATTCAAATAAGATATCATCTTTTTAAGGAAAAGATAAAAACTTAAATTTCAAAATTCAAAATTTGAATTTTCATCATCATCTTATTATTAATTAAATAAATATATTAATCAAAACTAATTTTGAATATCTATATTTATCATTTCTCAGTTAAATAAAATAATTGATTAAAATCAATTTCTTTTATTACTACACAATTTCAAAAATTGCATTAATGCAATAATAAATTGTGCAACTTCAATTATCACATAATTGTATATTTATCCTGAAGAATAAATATTCTCTCAAATAGCCCATTCACAGTTTGACTCTTGTATCAACTCTTATCTTGAATAGTGTTGATAGAGCCGCCAAATCAATACTTTGACGCTTGTATCTCAATCTCGATCATCTCATACCAATATGAGATTGAGACCACATAGATGAACTTAGGAATTTTCTGATATTTACTTAATATTATTAACAATAATATAGTACATAAGCTACATATACACAAAAATTCAATTCATTTATTAATTTCATAAAAACTATTGTCAACTACAATTACTTTAAGGGCACAATTCCCAACAACTGAGTCATGGTACCCTCTAATGGAAAAGCTCACATTATGCCTAGTGCATCTGTCTCGAAAGTTGTGACCTTATTTCCAGGCATACCGAATACATATGTTGACTGATCAACCTTTGAGACAAATACTGTCAAAACTTGAGTCATCTGGTCAAAAATTGAAATGGGAAATTGAACTCGAGAAATTTGAGACTCACATATCACCCAAGAACGACGATAAAGGGCCAAGCCCTGACTAATTTCATAGTAGAGTGCATGGGGCTATCCAACGAAAAACTCATAACCTCAACTCAAGAGTTGTGGACACTTTATGTTGATGGGTCGTCCAATGAGAACAGACCAGGGGCAGGTATTGCCCCATCAGGACATAGGTTTCATTCAACGTTGAGATTAAGATCCGAGGCATCCAACAATGAGGCTGAATATGAAGCACTACTAGTTGGATTATGAGTAGCCTCCAAGCTGAAAGCCAAATCCGTACACTGCTACAGCGATTCACAACTTATGGTCAACCAAGTACTAGGAGAGTATCAGACTCGATGAACCAAAATGGCAGCATACTTGGAAAAAATCAAGTCAACATTCAAACATTTTGAATTATACACAATCGAATAAGTCCCAAGAAAACAAAATTCGAATGCAGATGCCTTGGCTAGACTTGCAACAACCAGGGAAGCCGACACACTCAATGTGGTTCCAGTAGAGTTCTTAACACAACCAAGTATAACCGAGCACGACACAATTGAAGTCAATAGGATTAATGTGCAACCTACATGGATGACTCCTATAATCGACTACCTCGAAACCATAATCCTGTTTAAAACCGGAGCGAGGCTCAGAAGAAGATGTACAAAATTCCACTTGGAAGGGAAATTGTATCGAAGGGGGTATTCCATGCCTTTGTTGCGATGTGTAACTCCACCCAAGGCTAAAAGAATCCGTGAAGAAATTGATGAGGGGTTTTGTGGAGATCACATTGGAGGGCTTAGCCTCTCCAAGAAGGTCATCAGGCAAGGATATTTCTGGCCTACACTAAAAGTAGAAGCATTCGAGTACATAAGACATTGCGACAAATTTCAGCAGCTCGCGTCGATAGCTCGAGCTCCACCAACCAAGCTCACCATGATGAGCTTATCATGGCCATTCACAGTTTGGGGCATAGACCTCATTGGATCGTTATCCATGGGAAAATGTGGAGTTAAGTATGCAGTAGTGGCAGTGGATTATTTCACTAAATGGATCGAGGCTGAACCTCTGGCCACTGTTACTTCAAAAAAAGTTATAGATTTTGTGGTTAAAAATATAATATGCCGATATGGAATACTAAGGAAGATAGTTTCGAATAATAAAACCCAATTTGATAGCGAGCTGTTCACTCAGTTTTGCGAAAGAAATGGGATAATAAAAAGCTTACCCTCAGTAGCCCATCCACAAGCAAATGGTCAGGTAGAAGCCGTAAACAAAACCCTAAAGATGTAATGCCTTGGTTTTCCAAGACCGTTACACTGTGTATTTTAAATAGTGTTAAACTCGCTAAACGAGTCATTTGGCCATAAACATGCAACTAAATGTGATTAACGGTCCAAGGTTAAAAATTTCAGTTAAAAGGGATGGATATTTCATTAAAACGTTAAGATGTACATGGGATCCCATAATAAACATTTACAAAGTTAATTACAGTTCCAGAAGGGTAATTAGAACTCAAAAGTTACAACCCATCAACCTAAGTGGCAAAAATAGGGTTTAACCCTAGTTCTTCTGAGAAACCTTGGCCGTGGTGGTCATGTGGTCGCATATGTACCCGTCACCACCTAAGCTCTCCAACTCATTGCTGGTCCAGCTTTCCTTTCCCCTTACCTGCACCACATAGCACCTGTGAGCCAAGGCCCAGCAATAAAACTTAAACATTCTCATATGCAGTTAATAATACATTACCAAACATAATAAGCATGCCTAGAAGTAATAACCCTACTCATGCATGTATACCATTCAAATAAATGACTACAACGTCATGTGGGGCAAATATCCCTAAATAAATGATTTTCTGAATAATATCGGGGCTCGTTGCCCAAGTACATGATTAATAAATCACACCGGGGCTCAATGCCCTATGATCTGGGACTAATAAGTCTCCCCGGGGCCCATTGCCTATCCTCTGTATAACAAGCGTTGGAGCTGGCCCAGCGTACCTAACGCTTTAGCTTTCCACGACCATTGGGTCGGACAAGCATATAATGCACTCCTAATTAGGTCTATCCATATCGACCAGCGCTCAGCGCGCTATTACAGCCCTTGGCTCATAATTCAATGCTTTTTCGACCAGCGCTATTGCCGTCCTTGAATGATAAGTCAATGCTTTTCGACCAACACTCAACGCTATTGTCATCTTTGACTGATAAGTCAATGCTTTTCCAATTATACAATGCTAACAGACATTCATCACATAAAAAATATGCATATACATAGCTCAACATGCTTAATCAATAATTTACAGGCATAATCATAATCATGCACATTTGCAAGGGTCCAGGCTCTAATCAAATCTGTATTCAACATTCGGACCAAGCCCCAATCATGTACATCACATATTGGGTGCAGTTTTCTTACCATAAATTCGGGTGTAATGTAAAATAAGAACAACCCTCGAGCACGATCCTAATTCCGAGCCCCTAGCGATAATCTATTCACAGCCAAGTGTAGAATCTTGTCAATAACAAGTAAATAAAGGCTTTCAGACCGAGTCCTAGCCTCTGGGACATCGAATCCTACTAAACTGGGTAGTAGGAGCGATCCCGAGCCCTTAGGTTTGAGTTCTTGCACTCAAAACCTCCCCAAGGCCCAAAATCCCTTAAGCACCACGACTCCCAAACATTTAAGCCACGACTTGCGCAAGTCAGAGGCCCAAGCCTCCTTCCTGCCTGCACTAGCGCTGCGGCACACCCTATCAGGCATTGTGGCTTAGAAGCCCCACAGTCACCTGCTTCTCCTTCGCCCAATTTGAGCCGCGGTGCCCCAAGAACAGGGCCACGATTCGACCTGCAAACTCATTTTTTTCATCATTTTTCTCATGCCAAATCCCTTCGTAAACATATCCAACACATAGCCAAATCCCATAAACAAAGTTCCCAAACAACTCAGTAGCCCAAAACCATCAAAACCCAAGTTACAATCCAATCAAAAACTCATCAAAACTATAAAATCCAATCAATACTTAAGAACTCAAAAACTCAGAACTTAAAGCTTGGATTACCTCAGAATGAGTTGTTTTCCAGTTAAATCCTTCAACTATCAAGCTTCTAATCTTCCCTAGAATTGTTATGACTCTAACCTTGCTTGAATCCGAGTCCTAAAACTCGAGTTTCCTTAAAAAATGCAACGAGCGGTAAAAAGGAGAACGAAAGAGAGATTTTTTTTTTGAATGTATATCTGTTTCTGTCAGGTTACTTTGAGCTCAAGTAACCTTAAGAAAATCCTGAGGCTTGGGGTACCAAAAACGCCCCCGAGGGTAAAAGAGTCAAAATTTCCAAATTCCCTCCTGATCTCACTAACTCTAAATATATCCTCAAATATTCATTCCCATTACCCAATATCTCAGTAATGTGCTAAATACCCAATATACCCCTAGACTCACCCCGAGTCAAGTATTGGTCCCGTTGTGACTTTCTCGCTAACTTTCTCTCTAGGATCGCCTTGTGCCGAGTAACCCAAATATATCCACATAATAATGTGGTCTCACACATATATTACATGTATGTAAAATATACCCATAACGAGCCAAATTATGAAAATTTCCCTTCATATAAGAAAGGATCCCACATGTATATTTAATACACCTAAACATGGTTATTAAGTTGTATCATAATATAACTCACAAAATCATGCAATGATACACATAAATATCACATAAGCACATAACTCTCATAATTTTCCATCCTACCCCCCTAATCAAGGCCTTAAGACTTATTAGGTAATTTGGGATGTTACAACTATCCCCCATTTACAGGAATTTCGTCCTCGAAATTTTACCTGAACAACTCAGGATACTGAATCTGCATATCTGACTCCAGCTTGCATGTCGCTTCCTTGACCTTGTTGTTCCTCCATAATACCTTAACCAAAGGTATAGACTTGTTCCTTAGGACCTTGTCCTTCCTGTCTAGTATCTGGACTAGTTGTTCCTCATAGGAGAGATCTGCCTCAAGCTCTAGATCCTCATAACTCAACACATGAGTCACGTCTGTCACATAATTCCGAAGGGTCGAAATATGAAATACATTGTGTACGGCTGACGTGCCGGAGGTAAGACCAACCTATACGCCACCTGAACAATCCTTTCCAGGATCTCAAATGGTCCCACAAATCTAGTGCTCAGCTTGCTCTTCTTCCAAAATCTTCTCACCCCTTTCCATGGTGAGACTCTAAGGAAGACATAGTCTCCCATTTAAAACTCCACGTTCCTACGTTTGGGATCAACATAACTTTTCTGCCTGCTCTGAGAAGCGAGCATACGAGCTCTGATCTTCTCAATATCCTCATTGGTCCTCTGTACTGCCTCAGGACCTAAGTATTTCCTTTCTTCTGTCTCATCCCAATGAATGGGAGATCTGCATTTCCTACCATACAACATTTTATAAGGAGCCACCCCGATGGTCGACTGATAACAGTTATTATAGGAAAACTCTATCAAAGGCAAATACTTACTCCAGGACCCATCAAAGTCCAGCACACATGCTCGCAGCATGTTATCTAATATCTTAATCATCCACTAAGATCCATTTGTCTAAGGATGATAAGCAATACTAAAATTCAATTGCATACCCATAACCTTCTGCAAACTTCCCCAAAACTTGGAAGTAAATGTGGGGTCCTGATTTGACACGATCGACCTTGGAGCCCCATGAAGGCACACTATCTCTCTCACATAGAGATCTGCGTACTGAACAAATGTATATGTCATCATCACTGGTAAAAAGTGAGTTGATTTGGTGTATCGATCCACGATAACCCACACCGAATCATGTTGACCCACGCTCCTAGGTAAATCCACCATGAAATCCATCGTGATGTCCTCCCATTTCCACTTTGGGATGTCTAGAGGCTGTAATAGCCCTACTGGTCTCTGAAGCTCAGCCTTGACCTGCTGACATGTCAAGCACTTAGCCACATATTGTGTCACATCCCCCTTCTTCCCAGGCCACCAATATAGCGATCTCACATCATGATACATCTTCGTGGTGCCTGTATATAATGAGTAAGGGGTAGTATGAAATTCATCTAGAATCTCTCGCCTAATAACAGTGTCCATCGAAGCACAGATCCGACCCTTGTATCTTAACAAGCTCATATCTGACACTGTATATCCCTAGACACTCCGACTAGGACGTCCCCTCTAATCTTTGTCAGTTGTGGATCACCCAACAGACCTTCCTTTATCTTTTCTAAGAGCATAGGCTGTAGCGTAATATTGGCCAACTGGCCCACCAACAACTTTATACCAGCTCTGGTCATATCCTCTGCCAACTCCCTAGATATCTGCCTCGCTCTGTATATCTGTCCTGGGCCCTTCCGGCTTAAGGCATTTTCCACCACGTTGGCCTTCCCTGGGTGATATAGGATTTCACAATCATAATCCTTCACCAACTCCAACCAACGCCTATGTCTCATGTTCAGATCTTTCTGTGTAAAGAAATACTTCAGGCTCTTGTGGTCATTGTATATCTCACACTTTTCCCCATAAAGGTAATGCCTCCATACCTTTAGTGCAAAGACCACTCCTGCCAACTCTAGATCATGAGTGGGGTACCTCTGTTCATACTCTTTCAATGGACATGATACATAGGCAATCGCCTTTCCCGACTGCATAAGAACACAACCCAAACCCTGATGTGAGGCATCACAGTACACCACAAACTTCTCCTGGTCTGTCGGAAGACTCCGAGATGGAGCTGTAATCCATCCCTGCTTTAACTCCTAGAAGATGTTCTCACACCTATCTGACCACAAAAAATTCTGACTCTTGCGTGTCAGTTCAGCCAATGACGTAGTAATGCTTGAGAACCCTTCCACAAAATGCTTGTAATACCATACCAAACCAAGGGAACTTCGAATCTTAAAGGTGTTCCTTGGCCTTGGCCAATCTCTGACTGCCTCAATCTTGGCTGGGTCTACCTTAATCCCATCCCTACTAATAATGTAAATAAGGAAAGTCACCTGAGGTAACCATAATTCACATTTCATGAACTTTGCAAACAACCTATGTTCCCTCGGTCTCTGTAGAACCAACTTGAGATGTTGCTCATGTTCTGACTCCAACAGAGATCAAACCAGAATATCATTGATGAAGACGATCACAAATCGATCTAAATACTCTTTGAACATCATGTTCATTAGATCTATAAAAGCAGCTGGGGCATTAGTCAACCCAAAGGACATGACCAAAAACTCATAATGCTCATACCTTGTACGAAAGGCAGTCTTCGCTATATCTCCCTCCTTGATCCTCATCTTGAGATAACAAGATCGAAGATCTATCTTTGAGAATACCGTCTTACCCTACAACTGATCAAATAGGTCATCTATCCTTGGCAGAGGATACTTATTCTTGATTGTTAACTTGTTCAGTTCCTTGTAGTCAATACACATCCTCAGAGAACCATCCTTTTTTTTACAAATAGGACTGGTGCACCCCATGGTGAGAAACTGGGTCTAATAAAACCCAAGTCTAACAGCTCCTGCAGCTGTACCTTTAATTTTGCTGGGGCCATTCTGTAAGGTGCCCTAGACACTGGCTCTATCCTTGGTGCCAGTTCAATAACAAATTCTATCTCTCTGTGTGGCAGCAACCCTGGTAAATCCTCTAGAAACACATCCAGAAACTCACAGACTAACTAGTCTCCTCTGGTCCCAGTGGCACGACCTAAGTGGTATCTACCACACTGACTAAGAATCCTATGCAACCACCATGCAATAGATCTCTATCCCTCAATACAGATATCATAGGTACACGGGGTCCATGTACAGTGCTAACAAATACAAAAGGATCCTCACCTTCAAGCTCAAAGGTTACCATTTTCCTTCTGCAATCTATGTTTGCCCCATACTTCACTAACCAATCCATACTCAGAATCATATCAAAGTCGGTCATAACCAACTCTATCAAATCAACTGAAAACTCTCTGCCATCTATTGTCACTGGAAATGGTCTAACCTACCTCTTGGATACTACTAACTCCCCAGTGGGAAATAAGGTCCTGAACCCTACAACATAATAACACATGGTCTACACAGTCTATCAATAATTCTACTAGCAACAAAAGAATGTGTAGCACCATAATAATTCAAAACAGTATAAGGGGTTCCAGCACTAAAAAGCTGACCTGTGACTACTAAGGGACAAGCCTCAGCTTCTGCCTGAGTCAATGCAAACACTTGAGCTGGGGTCGAGCTACTGCCTTTCTTTGTTCTTCCTTTCTTGCCTTTAGACAATCTTTCTTTAAGTGTCCCACTATCCTGCACAGAAAGCAGGCCTTTGCTCGACACTCCCCTATCTAGCGCACTCTGGAAAAGTCCTCCAGCCCTCATTGCTACTCTGTCGACCTATCTGAATACCAATTGGTCTGAATACCTATCTGAAGCCTTCCTTTTCTGATCACTAGGGCCCCCGCCCCTACCTGAACTCATAGATGAAGGTCCCTCCCTCCTAGTGTCTCTTTTGGTCGCGTTCTCACGCTAGATTTTGTTCTTTGCGCTCTTAGTTGTGAGTGCCTGCTCAACAACCTGTGCATAGGTTGTCACTCCTAGCACAATGGTAATGTGAACATCCCGGGCTATCATAGGTTGTAGCCCCTGGAGAAACCTCTCCCTTTTGGTCCCATCAGTGGGCATCAGATCCCCAGCAAACTTTGCCAATCTATCAAACTTCAAGGCATATTCAGTCACTAATGTGTTGCCCTGAAGTAACATGCTGAAATCTTCAACCTTTGCAGCCCTGATGGCATCATTGTAATACTTTTCATTAAATAGAGTTTGAAACTCTTCCCAATCCAAGGCATTAACATTTATAGTCTGGGATATCACCTCCCACTAGATTCGGGCATCCTCCCGAAACATATATATGGCACATGCCACCCTCTCATTACCAACCACCCTCATAAAGTCTAGGATGGTGGTAACCATGCTCATCCGCTGTTCAGCCTTAGCTGGATCTGCACTGCCCTAAAAAACTGGAGGGTGCTATTTCCTGAACCTTTCATAAAGAGGTTCCCATTTATTCCCAGCCTCTGGCAGCTGCTCAACTATTAGCACAATCACTGGTGGTGCCTCAGGTAAAATGTTCCCTACAAGAACATGTTGCTGTCTCAGGAGACAGATTCTTCTTCCTACCTTAATACCTTGGCTTGCAAATTAGTAAGCACTTGCTGCCAGTTCTCAGGAGCTGTCAAAGGGGTCTGGCCCTGATCATTATTCTAACCCTGTCTAACATTCTAGCTTTGATCTTCCTGGCCAACTGATGAATTTGTCTGCCTTGGAAGCATACTTCCAAGCTTATACCTTGCTGCAATAGTCAATTCGGGCAATTAGATAGTGATAACTAAACCTCTTGCAGCTTCACGGTCCAAGACCAAACATATAATCATTCACATTCAACAGTCATGCTAATAAGCATGTTGATTCATATCCATATCCAAGTCTGGTGCTAATAAGCACTTCCTGATATTCATAAACAATGTTAATAAGCATTTTCTTGCATTCATAACCATATAACAATGTTAATAAACATTTTTTGACATACATGTATCTATGACAATGCTAATGAGAGTGTCCTGACCTACATGTCCATATAACAACGCTAATAATCATTTCTTTTTCATTCACAAGCAATATCAGTGCTAATAAGCACATCCTTTTATATCATGCAATAGTCAAGGGCTAGGCCCTATCAGAATATCCCATGCCACCTAATAAGGCATGCAGATAAGGCAATTATATCCTATTTAAGCAGTTAAGCACATAACCACATAAATAGTTATTGAACCCTGAGTCAAGCTTGTCTTTAGTGATGAATGTACTTGCCCAGCTTGTCTTCAGGAACCCTTAACCTTGGCATGCTCTGATACAAATTTGTAACGCCCTAGTTAGCCAAGACTGTTACACTGTGTATTTTAAATAGTGCTAAACTTGCTAAATGAGTCACTTGGCCATAAACGTGCAACTAAATGTGATTAATGGTCCAAGGTTAAAAATTTCGGTTAAAAGGGATGGATATTTCATTAAAATGTTAAGTTGTACAAGGGATCCCATAATAAACGTTTACAAAGTTGATTACAGTTCCAGAAGGGTAATTACACCTCAACAGTTACAACCTATCGATCTAAGCAAAAAAATAGGGTTTAACCATAGTTCCTCTGAGAAACCTTGGCCGTGGTGGTCAAGTGGTTGCATATGTACACGTCACCACCTAAGCTCTCCAATTCATGGCTGGTCTAGCTTTCCTTTCCCCTTACCTGCACCACATAGCACCCATGAGCCAAGACCCAGCAAGAAAACTTAAACATGCTCATAAGCAGTTAATAATACATTACCAAACATAATAAGCATGCCTAGAATTAATAAACCTACTCATGCATGCATACCATTCAAATAAATGACTACAACGTCATATAGGGCCAATTGCCCTAAATAAATGATTAGCTGAATCATATCGGGGCTCGTTGCCCAAGTACATGATTAAAAAATCACACTGGGGCTCATCACCCTAGGATCTTGGACTAATAAGTCACCCCGGGGGCCATTGCCTTATCCTCTGTATAACCAGCGTTTGAGTTGGCCCAGCGTACCTGGTGCTTTAGTTTTCCACAACCATTGGTTCAGACAAGCGTATAATGCACTCTTGATTAGGTCTATCCATACCGACCAGTGCTCAGCATGCTATTGCTACCTTTGACTCATAAGTCAATGCTTTTCGACCAGCGCTTAGTGCTATTGCTGTCCTTGACTGATAAGTCAATTCTTTTCCAATTATACAATGCTAACAGACATTCATCACATAATAAATGTCCATATACATAGTACTCAACATGCTTAATCAATAATTTATAGGCATAATCATAATCATGCGCATTTACAAGGGTCCAAACCTTAATCAAATCTGTATTAAACATTTAGACCAAGCCCCAATCATGTACATCACATATTGGGTGTAGTTTTCTTACCTCAAATTTGGGTGTAATATAAAATAAGAACAATTGTAATGCCCTGGTTACTCCAAGACCGTTACTGTGAACTTTGAACTGCGCTTAACTCATTATTCAAGTTCTTTGGTTATAAACGTGCATCTAGGTGTTATTAATAGGTTAAGGTGAAAAACCAATAAAAAAGGAAAGGATATACTTTATTTAAAACGTAAAACTATTCATGGCCCATAAAAAAACATTTACAAGTTATTTACAATCCAAAATGGTCATTACAGTGTAAAATTTACAACCCGCCGACCTAAGCGGCGAAAATAGGGTTAACCCCTAGTCCCTCCGAGAAACTCCTTGGCCGTGGTGGTCAAGCGGCCGAATATGTACACATCACAACATAAGCTTTCCACTTAAGGCTGGGTAAGCTTTTCTTTCCCTTTACCTGCACCACATAGCACCCATAAGCCAAAGCTCAGCAAGAAAATTCATTACTACATGTATATAATATCAAATGATGATCATGATAATCATCCATGACTTATAGCCCTAAACAAATGAGTGACAGATGTGTAAGGCACTAATGTGGGTTTCGCACCCTTGGTAAATGAGTGACCGTGGAGTCACTAGCTTAAACCATGTGAGTGACTGATGAGGGAGTCATTAATGTAAACCAAATGAGTGACCATGGAGTCACTAGTGTGGGTTCCGTACCCTTAGCCATGTGACAATGCAGTCACCTAGGCCTTCTGGCCCTGGCTCTGAGTGACTTGTCATGGAACTAGACAGGTGCTTTTAGTTTTCATCAAACTTGGGGTCGCTCCAGCATTAATGCTCATGATGAGTCATTCAATGCTGATTTTGATTAGATCTAATCTTTTCGGCTTTGCGTTCAGGGCACTTATGCCACTCCTGACTCATAGGTCTTTATCATACGACCAGTGCTCAGTACCACTGTCGAACTTGACTAGGAAGTCACAGCTTCATAGTCAATTCTGACACCATTGTCGATTCTGACTAATAAGTCAGTGCCATTCACAAGTAAGCAAGATTTGATAAGAATTTGATATGCAATAAATGTCCACATTTAAACATTCAACATGCCTCATGAATAACCATGCATATCACATATGGGGTGCAGTTTTATTACCTCTGGTTTAAGCGTGAATAATAAAAGAACGACCCTTGAGAATGATCTGACTTTTAATCCTTAGCGATTACCTAGTCATAACCAAGCATGGAATTCAATCAATAAATTGAGTAATAAAAAGGTTCTTGGACCAAGACCTAGCCTCCAGGACATTGAATTCTACAAAATCAAGTAGTAAGAACGATCCCGAGGCGTAAGGTTTGAGTTCCCACGATCAAAACACTACTTTGGCCACAAATGCCCTCAAGCGCCGCAGCCCCACCTCACTGAGCCACGACCCCCAGCCAAGATAGAGGCGCCAGCTTCAAGCACCTACCTCAAGCGTCGTGGCCAACCTCCCCAAGCATCGCGGCCCCCAAGCCCTTCAGTACCACTGCTCACCTACACCAAGCTCTGGCCGCAGCGCCCAAGAATAGGGCCGCGACCCCACCTGGAAACTTAGCCATAACCTCATTTTTCCACTTCTAAATCCTTCCAAAAACCTACTCAAACATCTCCAAATCCAAAAATCAAAGTTCCCAAACATCCAATGATCCAAAATCATCAAATCCTGAGGCTCAAACAAATAAAAAACTCATCAACACACAAAATCCAAATCAGAGCTTAGAAACTCAAAAACTCCAAACTTAAAGCTTGGATTACCTTTGATTAAGTTGTTTCTTGATAAATCCTTCAATTAAAAAGCTTCTAATCTTTCCTAGAATCGCTATGCCTCGATCCTCGCTTGATTCCGAGTCCTAAAACTCAAGTTTCCTTCAAAAATGCGACGAATGGTCAAAAGGGACAACGGGAGAAAGAGACAGAGTGTTTGAACGTAGTTTTCCTTCTGACAGGTTACTTCAAGCATAAGTAATCTCAATTAAATACTAATGCTCGGGGTCCCAAAAACGTCCCTGGGGGAAAAATAGTCAAAACTCCCAGAATTTCCTCCTGATCTCACTAACTCCCAATATATCATCAAATAATCGTTCTCATTATCCAATATCCCAATAAATGACCCTGTTATGACAAAACTGCTAACTTGCATCCTAATATCGTCTCATGCCGAATAGCTCAAATATATCCACATAATAATGGGATCTCATCCATGAATCACAAACATGCACCAAAATATACAAATATGCCCTTAATGGGCCAAATTACCAAAATGCCCTTATGATAAAATGTGGATCCACATGCATGCATTTAACATCATATAATAGTATAACTCACATAAACATGCACATAATAATTTAATGTCATAATAAATCAATTATGGCCCTCCCAGTCTACTAATCACACCATAAAACCTCATTAGGGATTTTGGGGCATTACAACAACCCTCGAGCATGATCCTGATTCCGAGCCCCTAGCGATAACCTAGTAAAGAAAAGTATAGAATCCCTTCAATAATGAGTAAATAAAGGCTTCCACACTGAGTCCTAGCCTCCGGGACATCGAATCTTACTAAACCGGGTAGTAGGATCGATCGTGAGCCCTTAGGTTTGAGTTTCACACTCAAAACCTCCCTAAGGCCCAAAATCCCTTAAGCGCAGTGCCCCCCAAACATTATAAGTAGAAAATAGGTATTAAAGTTTTGAGATAGAAAGTTAAAAGCATATAACTGTTGAAAATTAATTACACACTCAAAAGATAATGAAATAGCTCAACCACGCGAGCTATAAATTGTGTTAGCGACAAGGACCTTAAATATTTACAATATATATATATATAAACGGGTCGCAACCCAAGAAAAATACTTCATGGCTTGGTGGCTCTTGTATCCACTAGGGGTGTAACTGGGGCAGGGAACAGTGGGGCCGGGGATGGCTCCCCCATCCCGGCCCCATCTCAGAGTCAGGGCCCCATCAAGTATCCATTTAATAAAAATGCTTAATTTTTTTTTCTAAAATTAAAATAATTAATACTTTTTAATATAAAATAATTAAAAACAAAAAATTATACCATGATGAAATATATATTTTTTTTATAAATTATTATATTATATATTTTTAATAATATTTATATTAAAAAATAAGTAAGAATAAATTTATAATGTAAACGGGGTGGGTTCGAAATAGGGGTCATGTCCCCTGCCCCCGCCCCATTAGGGGCGCGTCCCCACGGGGACCCTACCCCGCGGGTTGAATTGACATCCCTAGTATCCACCCTACTTGTCTCTTCAATGGCCTTGGAAGCCTCCTTAGCTGCAATAGCGACCTCTTCTTCTTCCAATTGAGCATGTCATCTCTCTTGAAATTCCTCCTCTTTGTTGGTGAGAAAGCCAATGTTAAGGTCGAGGTTCATAGCCCAAATACGGTACATGGCTTGGTCGGTGGTGCTATCTTTTTTGGTCTTAAACTCATCCAAAAGATGAGCCTTTTCACCTTCCATGACCTCGAAGGTGGTCGCCTTTTCCTCCTCGAACTTGGAATTAAGCTTCTGAACTCTTTCGAGCTTAGCTGTTTTGGATGACAACTCCAATGTTTTTGTCTCCAGCTCCGATGTATTTGTTTCCAACTCCAACATTCTTGTTTCTAGCTCCTTCTTGGTCTCCTGAAGTTCTTTTCTTGCCTCTTTGTGGGCATCCTCAGCTTGGGTCTGGGCTGCCTTTGCACCATGAGCACGCCCGCGACTGGTGGTTGCTTCATTATTCAAGATTTTGTTGGTGAGTAAAAGTCAAAAGGATCTACATTAAGAAGAAATAGTTAAGACAGATAAGTATAGCTTCGAACTCGACAAGCAACAATACTTACTGAGGCATACATCTCGCCAGCCTTATCAAAGAGGGTGGTGGCATTGTCGCAACCCCTCAAGAACTCCCAATGGGGACCTTGAAGGTTGATTTTGGCACTTCCTAGGCGGGTAAGGGCCTCTGAACCAAGCTCGACACCAAAGGTACTAGCCTCGTTGTCAACCACAAATTCAGGCTCGTAGGGAGATATGGTGCATTTTTTGGCAAATATCTATGTGTGAGCGGAGTGTACTTTCTTTCCTTGACTGCAATCTTTCCCAGGAGCAGGAGGATGAGGAGCAGTCAAGCTCAGAAAATTTGGAGTTGTAACTTATGTCATAGGAGGGTCCGCCCAAAGGAATGGTGGCAAGACCTGAGGAGGCAGCAGAAAGATCCGAGGTTGCAAGAGCAGTCTCAGACTTTTTGAGTATCTCCAAAGCTCTGATGATCTTTGAAGATGCTCGACCCCATTTCAAACCCTTCAAGACGATAGGTTGGCTGAGGATATTCTTGAGGTCAGAATCCAATTCACCTAAAAAAGAAAAGAAAAAAAATATTAGTATTCAATTACTTGTATTTGAAATAGGAAAGTAATACTAGAAAGGATACCTAGCTAGAAGATTCATTCTGACTTGAACTCAAATTCCAATAAATCTCCATGTCCTCTGAAGATAACTCAATAACACTAGGACTGGAGTCCTCACCTCAGAATGTGGGAGACAACTTAGAAAATTCTCTCCACTCATTCGAGCCATACTGGAATCCTAAACCCTCCCACACTTTTTTTATACTGTACATAATTTGAGACTCTGATAACCAACTATCATCTCTATGAACCTTAAAGTCTACCCCTAACTAGATCATAAAATTATTCTGGGGATTGTTAAAGGAGACTAACACATTTTATTCTCGCTTGAGAAGGGTGGGAGACTAGTAAGACATGTCTAGGATTACTTTACCTCCATTAGACGGGCTAGGAGAAGCCTCGTCTTGAGCCTTATTTCCTGAGTAAGAAGGTCTATCAGGGGAAGGGTAAGAGGCTCTCAAGCTCGAACCCCATTTCCTTTTCTTTGAAAATGGTTTATGAGTGGGGATTGGTACATTTTCCCATCTCGAGTACTTTTGAGTCCCATCATCATTTGTAGACTCGCCATTGCCGAGGAGGCCACATTAGCGGAGTTTATCCTCGTGAAAGAGGTAGTGGAGAGACCGTCAGCCGTATGGGAGCTTTAGGATGTCGTTTCGATGATCCCTCATCTCCTTGGTCGGCTTCGAGCAATCATAATTGGTTTATAACAATAAAAATATAACTAGCTGAGCTTAAGAAAAAGATAAATTTATTAAGCTCGAAAAATGCAAAGACAAGACTTACGAGGACGTTGGAATGAGTAGAACTTGGATAGGTCGAGGCCATTCGTCCAAAATAATTGGTTTTTAAATTTTGGAGGGTGTAGGAATGTCCTCGAACAATCACTTTTCTCGAGGATAGCTTGAAAGGTAGTAGAATCCATCTCCACCCTTGGCCCGTGTAGGGTTGCTTTCCAAGTAGAAAAGATATAAAATCTCATAAAGTCGAGGGTCCTTTCCACTTCATCTTGTGATAAAGTGACCTCAATGTTGATAAAACTCGGTAGGAGTTGGACTGGAATTGGAAGGGAGCTATATTGATCCAATAGGTAAACTTCCTGAAATAATCCTTTAGGGGTAGGAGTGCCCCGACTCGTATATGCTTGTGACTCCAAGCCACGAGCTTCAGTTTCCTTTTCTGGTAGGATTCACCCGGAGCATGGCTACTTCTTTTGTTGGGCTCTGGAACTCGACACATTAATTTGCCGGACAATTTGAGGTCATGACAAGACAGAATGTCCAAAATCAGTCTTGTGGCGGTAATGGAACTCTCCTCAATATTTACTATTTGAGGCACGAAGGGAGGTGATTTTTGAGGATGATGGTTTAGAGGGCTGGCTTGAGAACTCTCCATAAGTTTGAAGGAGAGTTCATCTGGATGGTAAGTGATGGTTACTTTAAGCTTGGGATCCAAAGGAATTGGGCGGATTTCAAGGTTGGGATCAAGGTAAACGGTGAACCACAACTTTTTTTTCCCTCTTCGACCTCTGCAATTTGACGTCGAAACTGTGCACGTGTATATTCAAGCCCGGGACAATCTTGGTGCTCCCGAATCAGTCATTGATTTCAAGTGAAGGGAGATTCAACTTGAGGCGATGGGGGATGGTAAGGAATCGCAAGTTCGGGCCCACCGATTCTTCGAAGACTGCATCATCTAACAAGAAAGAAAAGGGTGGGGGACTATCACTTAGAAAGAATTGTGAAGGAAAAATCTTGAAAAATTTGAGCTCGAAAGCTCGAAATAACAAGATGAAGTTTTTGAATAATTATGACATGGTTAGATTCGAAAAAATTGAGAATGTATCCACTTAAACTAGGTGAATTGGCTTCCAAATCTGGGTTGTCCCAACTTTCTAGGAAGAAATGGGCAATTACCCAAATTGGGGTTATCATGGGTTTGTGCGTATGAAACCCCTATTCTAAAACCCTAAGTCTTTTTCAACACAAAACCCACGTCTACTATATTCAAAACCCAGAAAGAGTGCCATTTTTAACCATATTTACCATATACGAACCTCTTTTCATCCCTAAATATCTTAGAAAACAGACCAAGATACCCATTTTCCCCATAAATCCCCAAGAACATGATCAAGAATGCCTAAAAAAACATGCATAACAAAGAAAAACTAGAAACTTACATGTTGGAAGTTGATGAGAAAACTGGAGTATCGGCTGGTAATATTTGTACAAGGAAATCCTTGGGAACTTGTTTTTGAATGGAGATCGAGTGGGAAATTGAGGGATTTTGGAGATATCTTTCTTTTTACTTGAAGAAAACATGCAAGAAAACACTCCGGTTTTGTTTTGAAACTTTGGGAATGAAAGTGAAGAGAAGGAAGGAAAGAGAAGGGTATATACAGGCAGGGAAATGGGAAATAGGTAAGAGAATATGGGTCTTTAAATTTAAATTAGCATTTGATCTGAGGGATATCATTTAACCTCAAAAATTGGTGGCAAAAAGTGGTTAGTGAAAAGATGTGGGTAAAAGAAGAGTACTTGAGTATTCTCGGTATCCATCCTTGTGTTGACACGTGTCCACACTCGAGTGTGGTAGGTGGGCACGTTTTTCAAAAGAGAAATTCAAAAGTTTCCTTCTCACGGGGCTCGAAAATATACTTTTGAGGTGGCAAAATGTTATACCCCAAATTTTGAGATATAAAAAGTAGCCTCGAAATGTAGGCTCGTAATAGTGGAAATCAAATATGTAAAAAGGTATTTAATTACTTTAAGATGCCACATCATTGACTCCGAGCATGCAGTGTGAGCTCGAAGCAAAATGTCCTATTTGAAGGAAAGACTCATAAGTCTAATAGATGAGGAGGCTACGTTATCGTTACGATTGGGCTTGAAACATCCTGAAGGCTCGAAGATGCATTGTGGTAACAGCGTGCACACGGTTATAAATCCCTATAATTGTGGGCTTAGTTGAAACCGTGTGTAAACAACCTTATGTTTAAGGGATTTTAGTTTAATTAATACGTTCAATTGTATTTTGAGATATTCAGTTGTATTTTCAAATTTGAAGAATATATCATGTAACTTCCCTAAAATTAAGGGAAGAGTATTCTGTGAACCAGGTCTATAAATAGCTTAGATCATATATGGCTTACGCACAATTTTGTACTCAAAGCTCTGTAAATTGTCTTCGAGAATTTAAATGCAGAATATTCATTCAATAAAATTGACTCATGGATGTAGGTAGATTTAACTAGTGAATCATGTAAAAAATATTTGTTCTTTCTTTTCTTCATTTATTATTAGTGTTTAATCGCTCTTATTTTTAGTTGGCGAAAAATGTCGTCAACACAATCTATTCCTAATGTATGTTATATAATAAAGCTCATATCTAATTAGTAATTGTATTAAAATGTGCTATTAAGTGTTTCGATCTTTCACCTATTGTAACCATAACCTATTGATTTTCATATAATAAAATAAAAGTCATTATACATTTTAGTCAATTTTCAACAAGGCAAGTTTAGAGATCAAATACTTGATATATTCCATATTTATTTCAAGAGAATATACTTCAAGCTTCATCAATTGTGGTTTAGAATAAAGATTTTGGATAGATATTATCTTATTTTGGGAAGCCTTTTTGTGATTATTTTTCTCCTAATTTGTGTTTATGTTCTAAGTTTGTGTACCTCCATTTTATTGATTCAAATATTGAATTGTTCATTGTTTCGTAATGAGAAAACCACTTACCCCTAGCAATATTTGTTTATATTTATTGTTGGGTGCAAATATATTGCCACCCTAAAATATATACTTATATTATATTTAAGGTATAATTGTTCATCAACATATTTTCAGTTAAAGACACACTTAATCGCACCTTGGAATGGGCAATGGGGCTTGACAAAAAAATTATTTTATATGTCAATTTCTCTTTCGTTGTTTTCCTTTTTATTAAAATTTCAGTTTTCTACATATGCCCTTATTAATTTTTTTTAATTTTTGTTTTTGTTTGTTTGTTTACATATATGTCATTTCTATAGTTTGATACTACTTCCACCCTCTTTTTAGGACTTATGTTTTATGCTTAGGGTCCAAGCCAAAAATGATGAGTGCATATTTTATACACTTATTCTTTTAGCTTGATTTGGTATGTTTACCTCAAGCTTTTATGTGATTTAATAAGTCATCTTAAAGTGTAAGAATAAGATAAATTAATAATTTTGTGACCAATTTAGATCTTCAAGCTTAATTTTGATTATGTTCCCATCATTTTCTGTTATGCATGCTTTATTGAGGAAGGGTGAGTCAGGAGGAAAAAAACGAGTATCAGGTGACACGTTGCTTGATAGGCTGCAATGCGTCGCCTGTTGCACCACCAATTATGATACATTTGTAATTTTCACACATTTTTCACCCAAATTGAGCTATAGGTCAGTCAATGACATTTCTAGAGGGTAGGGAATGTCTAAACGACTTATTAAAGGAAAGAGAAACATAATTTGAAGAGGAGAAACAAATTGGAAACATCTAGAAAGCAAGATTCAAAAGTTCTTCAATGTTATTCTTCATCTTTTTTGTTTGTCTGTTTTTCTTAGATATTGACCAATATATTGGAAATATGGACCATGTCATATATGGCTAGTTTTCTTATTTTTTAAGGTGCATATGTATCTCTTACTATGATTCTTAATTTTATGACATATTGCAAAGTTTAATTTAGTTCATTATTGCTCTTGTATTCTACTTTGGTATATTGATGCTATAATGTTGATTTTTATATTGTTATGAATTATATGATTATAATTAGGGATTGATTTAGATTGTGAAAATCATTACTCGATAGGGGAAAATTAAATAATCTGGCACCAGGTAGAACAACTTAGGTAGTCTGAGAATGAGAGATAATCATTCATCTATGTAGCTGAAATAATTCTAATTTGTGAAAACAAGAGATGGACTGTTTATAATTGTTTCCAGAGTAGTACTTAATGAAGGCGAGGTTTGATGGTCGCATAGAGATATATGTTATTGATCACTTACACATTCTTTATGCACCACTTGAGGGAGGGTATGCTCTAGGTTCTTTAGAATATTTTATTAAATTAGGCACATTAATAAATAGGATTAGAATCAATTAAGAGTGAAGTTGAAACTTTAACAATTGCCATTATCTTTGAGTTTTCTCATTTTTTTTAATTTTGATTTTCTTTTGCAATTATTCTTTTATTTTAATTTTCATAAATATTTTTAAATTGATCACTTAGATAAAACTAGGATTTAGTAATCGATGTACTTAATTTGTTTAATTAATTTTAATCTATATGGGACGATATCAATCTCAAGACCATTTTATTACTTGTTTAATTTGTGCACTTGCAAGCCTATATTGTTATTTTTTGCAATAGATGCCAACTTAAAACTAATTAGTGTTAAGTAGAGTAACAATTTATTATTTATGGTAATTGTATGTTCTATACTATTTCCATATGGGACTATTTCTAACCCATAACAAAACAAACTATTTCTTTCATTTTTATTAATTTCTCTCTCTTCTCTCTTTCTTTTTGGCATTTCTTCTTCTTTTTCTTCCAAAAATGGGCATCTTGACAAAAAAGGATCTCTTCATTGACTAAGGCTACACAAGGTTATCATCATCATCGTAGTCGTTAGTTGGTTATTTTGGCCTTTTGCACCTCGTTGGAATGGGAACATACTCATTCCTCCATCATTGTCCCATCTATCACTGTGGCCTACTGTGCGAACACCCGATGTGGACTCCTATGCGAACCACCAATCTCACACGAACATGACCATTCAAATTTGTACTTTGAGGATAGGGGAAAATATCTAAATTATGGAGCCAATAATGGAAGTGATGGGGATGAAGCAAACTCCTTTGGGATTGGAACAAAGGAAGGGGAAAGTGTAATACCCTACTTCCTTTGAGTCATTACTATGTGAGTTAAAAATGTGTCATTATCTCGCTAATCGAAGTTTTAGTTTAAAAGTGTGACTAAATTGAAATAAAACTTGTTTAATGACATTAATAATAAAGATTTGAACATAAACAATAGGGTCGCGCCCTGAAACACAAACAATAGGGTCGTGTCCTGCTCTACGGGTGTTGACGCCGTTTTTCGTCAGCAGATAAATAAGAGAGCACGTAAACAATTTAAGACAATGGCCAAAAATAAACAAACGAATCAAACACGGTTTTTTACGTGGTTCAGCAGTTAAATCTGCCTAGTCCACGAGTCACTGTTATTAACCCCAAGATTATCTCTAAACAATTCTTTAGCAAGAATTCTCCAGATTTTTCTCTCAAGGATCAGAATTTCGGTCCTTTACAATGGTGCATGCCTTCTCTATTTATAGAGAAGAATGCAGAATACTATCCCACATATTTTGGGTAGTTACTCCTTTGTGAATAAAAATAAATGGCTTTAAATGCCAATAATCAGATATTAAAGGAAACGTCCCCCAAAGATCAGGGGGCGTATAACTGTATTAAATAATATCCCACAATTCTTGGGGATTTACATCAATTAATGAGGACTACATCTCATAGTTATTATACTTGTAGATACTCAAGGTGGTTATAGCGTATCTTCAAGGCTCCAGCATTTCTGGTCTCATGTCTTTGTGCGAGCCACTGACATCTCCCGAGCTAACGTTTCTTTCGAGATGGGATATCGAGCTCAAGAACCATGCTCCGAAGTTCCTGAAGATGAAGGGGTTCTCGGAGCTACCTTTCGAGATCGAGGTCATTTCGAGATCACCGCACTCGAGATCATACATCATACTTTGCAGGCTCGACTTACAATCCTAGATCACTCTAATCCTCACGAGACCATTTGTTGCGAACTCAGCTTTCGAGGTCATATTTACTATGGCTCGAAATCTGGGTATAACATTTTGCCCCCTCAAAAGTATTTGTTCAAATCCTAAGAGAAGGAAACTTTTGAACTACTCTTTTCGGGAACCATACCGTCACACTTGAAAATGGACACGTGCCAGATGGGTATTGCTCACTTTAGGTACTTGAGTACCTTGGGAACACGCCCACGATCGTTCGTCTGACAACTTTTCGGCGCCATCTTGTCACCGATTCTCATCCATTCGATCTGTTGAGGAATTTAATCAACGCTCCTGATTAATTCAGTTTTCCCACCTATATATACAAGACTCCCTCTTCGTCTTCTTCACATTTGTTCATCACAAGCCAGAAAAAAGAAAAACACTCCCTAAACTTCTTATCACAGTTTACACTCGGTGCATGTTTTCTAGGCCGAAGAAACAAAGGAATCCTGGTTTGTACGAGTCAGTGAGTTCTTTCTTGCAACCTCTTCTCCACTCAACGATTTCGCTGCAATCACCATCACTGTGTAAGTACGCCATTTTTGTTGTTCTTTTTATACTGTGTTTGCTGTGTATGTTAGTTTGCGTTCTTAGCATGATGCGATAGGAGGTTTTGAACTGATAGGATTTTAGGCTTTCTGGATTTTCACTTTGGATGCTTGTCTCTGGTTTATACCCAGTTTCGACGTTTGAATGTGGTTCCTATTTTCTGGGTTTTGAAATTCTTAGGCAGCGTTTCTTGTACATTAAGCTTTCGGATAAAAACATGGGTTTTGACAAATACACAAAACCCAAAAACGCTTTTCCTGGCTAACCGCCACTCTCCTTTCCCTTGAATTTCGGGACTTTAAAAAAAAATCATCCACGCTCCTTTTCCTTTCCTGTGGAACATACGCTCTGACTCTTTAGTAAGGGTCTTAATTCTTAGTTTCTTGTCCTTAAATCTCCGAGCTCATCCTGTCGAGCTCGTGATTCTTGCATGCATGGCCCTCACCATTTTTTCTTTCTCGTTAGATGCCACAGAATCCGGAAAGACGGTGGGGGTCATTACGAGCAATTCCTTAAGAGCCCAAATCTCTGAGCCCGGAATCGATCTTTGCCCGGAACCAGCGTCGGATTAAAGAATACGAGATCGCACGCGAGCAAGAAGACATTCGAGCCCACTATCGTCGCCAGATAGACGAGGTCATTGAAAAGAAGAGAAGGGTTCTTTGGGAAGCCATCTATCCGGAGCCTAACCCAGGACCTAGGCCAGTCCCCCTCGACCCTGCGTTAAAAGTCACGGTAGCATACCACCCGGGGGAACTCCAGTTTTCCTTAATGGCGGAACCTTCGTCTTCGCAGCCTAGGAGGGAAATGTTTGAAGTCGAATTCTACCAGAGCTCGATTACCACCTCCGACCAAATAACTGATATCTTGGCCATCCATGGCCTTAGCTCGTTGGACACACTGAAGTGTCGAGCTCCGACAAGGCATGAACGGAGCTGTTTCGCTCCTGGGGGCCGCGATTCCAGTGTGAAATACGCGGCCTGGAGCCAGGAACATATAAGGGCAGGAGCTTTGCTGCCCCTGAAGTCCTTTTTCAGAGACTTCATCGATTTCGTTGGGTTGGCTCCATTCCAACTCAACACCAACTCATACAGGGTGCTGTCTGCCCTGAGGTCCTTATTCCACGAGCTGGGGTGGATGGGACCTTCACCCCAAGAGGTTTTATATCTCTTTTGTTTGAAGAGTAATCCCTCCCGAGCTCGGGGAGGAGATGGTTTCTACTATCTTTCAAGCTACCCCAAAGAGACAAAGATCTTTGAAGATCTTCCGAACCACCCTCCTGACTTCAAGAAGGCTTTTTTCTGGACAAACGGTCTGTCCCCATCTCGACATCGTTCGTTTAGGCGGATTCGTAAGTATTCTCGTTACTTTCTATTTTTGAGCTCGAATTTTTAGCCCTTGAATCCATGTTTAGTTGAAGTGTATCTCGCCTTTCAGCTAACTTTCAGCGTCCCACCCCTGACGAGACAATGAAGGAGCACAGAGAGAGCCTGCTCCGACTCCCTTACGGCAGGAGATCTCTCTCATTTCTGCTACATGAGGACAAGCTGCGAGCTTGTGGGTTGTTGGGACAGAGCCAGTCAACCTCTGACTGGTCCAGTAAAAAATATGAACGCTGGGAGGAAGTGCCTCTGCCCACAGGCATCCTTCCTCCAAGGAGAGAAAGGAAAGCATCTCTCCCAATTCGCTCGAGAAGTCCGCGGTCGGGAAATGAGGCCAATGACGAAGCCTCGAGTTCGGACTCCGGAGGAGGTAAAACCCTTCCTACTTCGCGAATGTGGTCCCCCACTCTGTTAAAACACAGGCCCAATAGACTAGTCTCGTGCCCACAGGATAGATACCACTTCTACATATGGAGTTGGGTAGATGACTGTGTCCATAGGTTTGATAGTGGGCTCGGGAAATATGATACCATGTACACCACGGACGAGGTGTGGAATGGGATAGCGATGCAGTATGGGACCAATGTCTATAGGGATCTCTCGAGGTTGTCACCATCTTATAGGGAAGGCACTCCCCCCGCCTCTTCTGAAGACGGGGGAATTTCATGGTCCCCAAGCTCGAGCTCGGGGAAGAGTCCCAGTTACGTTTTTTCTTCAACTGGTTTACATCTTTTCCCAAAGTTATTATCATTGTTTAACTCACTGTCATTATGCATGTAACGCCCTACCACCTTAGAGCCGTTACTAGTGAGTTTAAAACAGAAATTGTGCATTTAATTGACTCAAAGTGGTTTCTAAAACCAAAAGTGTAATTAAACCAGAGTTTAAGGCTGTATTCTTTTAAAATGGTCAACTTCATTGAAAACGTTAAATATAAAACATCTAGGATCCCAAAATAAGGTTTACAAAATGTTTACAATTCAAAAATAGATTTACACTTGATCAGCTATCAAAAGAATGGTTAAATACAGCCATATACAAAATGCCCCCAACCAAAGCAGTCGGGCAGGCCGAACATGTACGCGCCGCCCCCACGCTCTCCATACTCATGGCCGGTTGACTGACTCCTTGCTTTTACCTGCCACACGGAGCACCCGTGAGCCGAAGCCCAGCAAGAAAACCCAAATAACACATAACATATGCAAAACAAATAGCTGGCAATAAATCACTGACACATAGGAAAACCATCATAATAAACAAGTACGGCCATGCCGCTCCCAAGGCCTTACCAAAGCCTGGAGTTTCAGTTCTCACCGCGAGGATAACTCATGTATCCCTTGGGTCCCACCCTGAATATAAGCATCCCATGTGCTGTGTGTTACTTTCGGCCCCACGGCCGCCCCAGCCTACGCCGTACCCGGCCCTTGCCGTTCGTTTCATCATAATCACACTTATAGTACATTCAAAATAAACATTCACACACATCACGGTTCATTTAAGGTTAAGCATTTGCACGTAATACAATCCGGGGCCATGCCCTACAATCACACAGTGGGGCCATGCCCTAAACTCGGGTGTTACGGTTTTCTTACCTGTATTCCGTGCTTTCCGATGCACCACAATCACGAGCACGAGCCCCTCTGAAATCCTAGTCACAACACACATAAAACACTTTCAATACTAACCAAGCCTAGAACCACTTCCCGGGACCAATCCCGCACTCCCGGGACCTCTATATCCATAAAGCAAAGTATCGGAACCATCCCCCGAGTCCCCGGGCAAAAGCCCCAAAAACTCAACTTTTGGGCTGCCAAAATGGCCTAGGGCCGCGGCACACCCCTCAAGGGCCGCGGCGCCCAGAGCCCATGCCCCCATCCTGAAGCCTCCTCGCGCCGCGGCGCCCAAGAACAGGGCCGCGGCGCTCCATCTCGAACCTAGAAAATCTGGGTTTTTCCTGCATTTTTCCCGAGCTTTAACCTCTCCAAATCACCCCAAACCAATACCTAAACCCCAAAACTCATATCCAAACCTCATATGAACAATCTAACACCCTATAAACACTAGAATCAATTCAAAACATCAACACACCCAAGATCCACTCCTATGATTTCAAATTTCAGCAACTAACCCCAAAACCCAACAATGTTTAGCTTAGGCATTTAAATTCCTTAAATCAAAACAAAATCCATACTTAGATATGTATAAAACCTTTACCTCAAATGAAGAATCCACACAAGTCCTTGATCCCCTCCTAGACTCCCACTTCTCCTTCTCTTCTTCTTCTTCTTCTTGCTTGCCCTAGCCTTTCTCTCCTCTTCTTTTCCTTCTCTTCTAATTTTATCAAGACACCAAATGATCCCTTGCCCAAACCGTATACCCCAAATACCCAGCTGAAACTTGCCTATTTTCCTTGCCAAAAGACCAATTTACCCCTTCCTAATAATTCCTCCTTAGCTAAACCTTCAAGGGCACTTAAGTCTTTACACTTTCATTTCAATTCTACCACTTTCTATCTTAAAACTTGTTACCCACAGCAGTTACAAACGGTTACCCAGGTTACCTAATTACCAATAACCAACCACTCATTCTCAACTCAACTTATAAGATTCCCAAAGTACCCCTAGGCTTTACCCGAGCCGGGTACAACATCCCGTTGTGACTTTTAGACTAAATGGCTCACTAGGACTGTCTCGATGCGTGCATCCTGATAAAAACATCGCACTCACATGGCACCATTCACATAGTACAATTATTATAGATATGCCCAAACATGGCCAGATTACAATCATGCTCATTCTAAGACAATCAGGTCTACATGCATACTAATTCACATAGCCGTGCATCTCAATTAATCAACTAATCACATAACGTGCAATAAATCGTAATCATGCATTAAGCTCATTAAAGACACACACAAAATCCCATCATGCCCTCCAGGCACACTTCCCCAGGCCCTTAAGCCTAAACACTGAATTTGGGTCGTTACAATGCAGGTGCCATGAATCCCGACCTCGACGCCGTGCTCTTTAGTGATGGGGGAGCTGGCGCCCAGAAGAGCAAACGCCCGAGGATACCAAAGAGGCCCGACCGACAGTCCAAGGTACCTAAACGTCACGAGACGACTCCCACGGCCCAGATCACTGCGGACACCTCCAAGGAGCCGACTGCCCAGGTCGATGGGTCAGGCTCTACTGCATCCATCTCGCAGCTTCCCACTGAGACCCGGTTAATAGTTGCTCGGCCTCCGAAGAAACCTTCTACCTCAACGGTTCAGCTGCCAACGGCCTGAACTCATACTGAGGAATATGTACTTGATGGCACCGCTGGGGCAGAAGGGGCGCTTCTCAGCTCGGACGTCCTTTCTCGGGTGGGTCAGACCTTTTCTGGCTTTGGTGCCGACCACTGGGACCTCGTGCGCAAGGCCTCAGACTGCAACACTCTTTATGAGAAGAGTATCGAACTCTCCGCCGCGGTAGCCTTCTCAATTCTATTTAGAGTATTTATGTCTTAGAGTATTTATGTCTTAGAGTATTTATGTCTCTGATTATAATTCTGATTCATTCTTTGTGTTTCAGGCCCTTGTTGTTTCAGCGCAACTCAACTACAAGCTGACCAACGAGGTGCAAATGAGCTTATCTCTGGCTCAAAAGTCGAAGGATCTCGAGCTGAAGATGGTTGAAGAGCTCAAAGACTCGAAGTCTGAAATTGAAAAATTGAAGACCCGTCTCGAGGAGCTTGAAAAGTCAAACGCTGAGCTCGACAAGGCCAAAGCCAAGCTCGAAGAGGAGAAGTCTGCCACCCTTGATTTCATGGAGAGCGAGAAGACCCGCCTCCTGAATGAGTCTAAGGAGCAGAGGGAGAAAGCGGTCGACCAGGCCATGTACAAACTTTGGGCCGACAATGCCGATCTTGACACCAACTTCCTGGGTCCTCTCGAAGCCACATATGTTGAGCGGTGGAATGCCCGTCTTTTGGCAAGTACAGCTGCTCGAGAGGTGGCCCAGCAGGATAGTCATGTTATTCGTCCTGGAGGGTCTGGTGATATTGATGCTGAGAAGGCCAAGGATACTCCTCTTCCTTAAATCCGATCTCGGAGAGATCAGTTATCGGGGCTGCGTCCCCTCATTCTTGTAACTATTTAAATTTGTGCCCACGGGGCTGACACAATTTCTTTAACTTTCATATGCCTTACATTTCTTGGCTCGAAATATTTTGCATTTTTCTTGCATTGATGAGTTATGTTTATTTAATTCATACAAACATAGTTTAGATTTAGGCTCGAAATTCGATGCATTCATGCATAGCTTATTCGAATTATCCGCTTCCAACCTCGTTATTTATCAAGGTCGGACATTACTTTAACCATGAACTGAAAAGTACTTATATGGCATGTAATATGAATGATTTGGTTATATCTCTGTCACTTTTCCTCATCCTCAGTATCTTGGCTCCGAGGTTATGAGTTCGAAACTATTTTTCTAAGATATTCCAGCCTCGATTTCGACATATTTCGCAATAGGTCTAAGCTCCCATTCATCAGTGATCGATAATTTGGCTGGTTTTTTCCAAATCTGTTGTTTGCACATCTGGTTAACTCCAAATATTTAGGTTTTTTGATGGTTCGGTTATGTCCGAACTATCTAGGATCGCGTACTTGGTTATGTCCAAATACTTTATATTTTTGATAATTCGGTTATGTCCGAACTATCTAAGATCGCGTACTTGGTTATGTCCAAATACTTTGTACGTTTTTGATAACTCGGTTAAGTCCGAACTATCTACGCTCGCGTATTTGGTTATATCCAAACACTTAGTATGTTTTTGATAACTCGGTTAAGTCCGAACTATCTAAGCTCGCGTATTTGGTTATATCCAAATACTTCATGTTTTATTTATTACTTTTTATTTATTAAGCTGGTGGTATGTATACCAATGATGCCCCCTTAATATCCTATGAGTGTGACCATAGGTTATTAACTTAAGAGAGATTGCAAAAATAAAACATAAATTACATGCGGAACAAAGTAGACATGTTATTCAAAAACAAAGAAACATAGATAGAAAATCATGGTTACAGGCAACACTTTTCCTATACTATTGATAATAAGGTCTAAGGTGTTCGCCATTCCATGCTCGTGGTATCAGGCTCCCATCTAATCTTGCCAGTTTGTATACGCCAGGTCGGATGACTGATTCTATCTGGTACGGTCCTTCCCAGTTTGGCCCGAGTACTCCAGCCGATTGGTCTCGGGTTGCTAAGAATACTCGTCTCAATATCAGATCTCCCACTCCGAACTTTCGATATCGAACCCTTTTATTGAAATATCTTGTGGTTCGTTGCTGGTAAGCAGCATTTCTTAGCTGAGCCTCTTCCCTTTTTTCTTCGATCAAGTCTAGGGTTTCTTCGAGCTGAGCGTGGTTTGAATCCTGATTGTAAATTTGAGTTCGAATTGTTGGGATTTCGACCTCGATGGGCAACATTGCCTCGCAGGCGTACGCTAGAGAGAATGGGGTATGTCCTGTCGATGTCCGAGCTGTAGTTCTATATCCCCAAAGGACTTGAGGTAATTCCTCAGGCCATCGTCCCTTTGCTTCTTCCAACTTTTTCTTCAAAGAACTTTTGAGAGTTTTATTAACGGCTTCGACCTGACCATTCGCCTGAGGGTGAGCTACTGACGAAAAACTCTTTATTATACCGTTCTTGTTACAAAAGTTCGTAAATAAGTCGCAATCAAACTGGGTTCCGTTGTCAGACACAATCTTTCTTGGCACTCCATATCGGCATACGATGTTCTTTATCACGAAATCTAGGATCTTCTTCGAAGTTATGGTCGCCAATGGTTCAGCCTCCGTCCATTTTGTGAAGTAATCAACCGCGACCACTGCATACTTTACTCCTCCTTTGCCAGTTGGGAGCGAGCCTATGAGGTCGATCCCCCACACTGCAAAAGGCCATGGGGATGTCAACATGGTCAGTTCGGAAGGTGGAGCTCGGGGTATCGTGGCGAATCTCTGGCATTTGTCGCACTTTTTCACGTACTCGAAAGAGTCCGTTTTAATGGTTGGCCAGAAATATCCTTGGCGTATAATCTTCTTGGATAGGCTATGCCCCCCGGTATGATCTCCGCAGAACCCTTCATGAATTTCTTCAATAATCTTCTTTGCCTCGGGGGGAGTCACACATCTGAGCAATGGCATGGAATACCCTCTTCTGTATAGCCTTCCATCCAGGATGGTGTAACGAGGAAGTTGATACGTTAGTTTCCGAGCCTGATTTCGATCTTTTGGAAGAATTCCATTTTCGAGGTACTCAACGATCGGGCTCATCCAGGTCGGTTCTGTCTCGATCATACACACATCTTCCTTGTCTGGCTCAGTAATGCTGGGTGCTGACAGGTGTTCTACGGGTACAACATTCAGCTCCTCATTTTCGGCGGAAGTGGCGAGCCGAGCTAAGGCATCTGCATTTGAGTTTTGTTCTCGGGGAACCTGTTCGATCGCATAAAATTCGAAAAACTCCACTGCGGATTTTGCCTTCTCCAGATAAGCTGCCATTTTTGTGCCACGAGCCTGGTATTCTCCCAAGATTTGATTTACCACGAGCTGGGAGTCGCTGTAACAATGTATAGCTTTGGCCTTGAGTTCTTTTGCTATTCGCAGTCCCGCAAGTAAAGCCTCATACTCAGCTTCATTATTAGATGCTTTAAAGCCGAACCTTAAAGCAGAGTGAAATTTGCTCCCTGCAGGAGTGATCAGAATAACTCCTGCCCCCGCTCCATTTTCATTTGACGACCCGTCGACGTAAAGTTTCCACAGCTCGTGGGCCGTGGTTGTTACCTCGTCGTCGGCTGTACCGGTGCACTCCACTATAAAATCCGCCAACGCTTGTGCCTTAATGGTTGTTCTCGGATGGTAGGTGATCTCGAACTGTCCGAGCTCAACAACCCATTTAAGGAGTCGACCAGACGCCTCTGGTTTGGACAAGACTTGCCTTAGTGGTTGATCTGTTAGTACATGGATAGGATGCGCTTGAAAGTAAGGGCGGAGCTTGCGAGATGAGTGGATTAGGCTGAGGGCGAGCTTCTCCATCAGTGGATATCTTGACTCTGCCCCCAGTAATCTTTTACTGATGTAGTAGACGGGTTTCTGTAGTCTCTCTTCTTCTCGAACTAGCACTGCGCTTATCGCGTGTTCAGTTGTTGAGAGGTATAGGAACAGCACTTCTCCCGTCTCAGGCTTCGATAGGATGGGTGGTTCGGCTAAGTGCCTTTTGAGCTCCTGAAAGGCTAGTTCGCACTCATCTGTCCATTCGAACTTCTTACTTCCTTTCAATAAGTTGAAGAATGGGAGACCGCGGTCCGTTGACTTCGAAATGAACCTGCTCAGAGCTTCCATCCTGCCAGTCAAGCTTTGAACATCTTTATGCTTCCGAGGTGAAGGCATATCGATCAGGGCCTTTATTTTATCGGGATTAGCCTCGATTCCACGAGAGTTGACAATGAAACCCAGAAATTTCCCTGAAGACACCCCAAAAGTGCACTTCTGAGGATTCAACTTCATGTTGTACTTTCTGAGCACGCCAAAGCACTCTTCGAGTTCATCAACATGGTTCTTGTTAAGTTGAGACTTTACAAGCATGTCATCAACATAAACTTCCATGTTGTTCCCTATTTGCTCTGAGAACATCATGTTTACGAGCCGCTGGTACGTGGCTCCGGCATTCTTGAGTCCGAATGGCATGACATTGTAGCAGTAGAGCCCTTTATCGGTGATGAAGCTCGTATGCTCTTGGTCGGGGGCATGCATGGGAATCTGGTTATATCCAAAATAGGCATCCATGAACGACATCAGACCATGCCCCGCCGTGGCGTCTACGAGCTGGTCAATTCTCGGCAGGGGAAAACAATCTTTCGGGCAGGCCTTGTTGAGGTCTGAGTAGTCAATGCACGTTCTCCACGTCCCATTGGGTTTTGGGACTAACACTGGATTGGCCACCCAGTCCGGGTAAAAAGCATCCCTTATGAAATTATTTGCTTTCAGCCTGTCCACCTCCTCCTTTAGTGCTTTTTTTCTGTCTTCATCCAGCTGCCTTCGCTTTTGCTGCTTCGGGGGAAAGCTTTTGTCTATATTCAATGCGTGGCTCGCTACATTAGGGCTTATTTCCACCATGACAGAGTGTGACCACGCGAAGACATCCTGGTTTTTCTTCAGAAAGCAAATTAATTGCTATTTTGATTCGTCTTGGAGGTGTTTCCCGACCTTCACTTTCTTTGAGGGGTCAGCTTCCTCGAGCTGAACCTCTTCGAGCTCTTCCAAAGGTTGGAGGTCAACCTTCTCCTCAATCCTCGGATCGATCTCCTCATCAATTTCTAAAACTGTCCCATCTTTATTCTGTATGACAACGAGTGCTTGCGCGCTCGTTTGTTTCTTTCCCCTTAAGGAAATGCTGTAGCACTCCCCTCCTGCCAATTGATCTCCTTTCAATGTTCCGACTCCGCTTGGAGTTGGGAACTTAAGGGCTAGATGCCTTACAGATGAAACTGCCCCCAGCCCGACCAAGGCGGGTCTCCCGAGCAATACATTGTAGGCAGATGGTAACTCTACTACCACGAACTCCATCATCTTGGTCACCGAGACTGGATAGTCTTCCAAGGTCACAGGGAGTTCGATGGACCCCATACAGGCGGTTCCTTCTCCAGAAAAGCCGTACAACGTGGTTGCACAAGCCTTCAGGTCGCGAAGGGAGAGTCCCATTTTTTCTAGTGTTGCTTTATAAAGAATGTTAACTAAGCTCCCATTGTCTATGAGAACTCGGCGCACTCTTTTGTTGGCAAGCTGTAGGGTGATGACAAGTGGATCATGATGGGGGAACTGGACATGGGAGGCATCCTCCTCGGTGAAGGTTATAGGCTGAGTTTCAACCCTTTGGCTTTTTGGTGCCCTTGGTTCGGGTTCATAAGGAGACTCGTCCCCTGTCTTCAACTCATTCACATATCGCTTTTGAGCATTTCTGCCCCCTCCTGTGAGATGAGGACCTCCTGAGATGGTTATTACGTCCTCTCCATCTATCGGCGGAGGCCTGTCTTCATCCCGAGATCGGGAGTTATTATTCTGTGCTGCCGGAAGCGCGGCTACTCTCTGGCTGGCAGTAGCCTGTCCAGTATTCTGGTTTTTGACATACTGCCGGAAATAACCTCTCGAGATCAACCCTTCGATCTCGTCCTTCAGCTGTCGGCACTCATCAGTTGTGTGTCCGGTGTCCCTATGAAACCGACAATACTTGCTGGAATCCCTCTTGGACTTTTGATTCCTCATAGGGTCCGGACGCCTGAAGGGGACCTGGTTTTCATTAGCCAGGTATATGTTTTCCCGAGACTCGTTGAGCTCGGTGTGCACTTTATATACGGAGAAATACCTTTCTCCTTTTTTCTTCTTTCCTCCATCAGCCTCGAGGTTATTTCCCTCGCTCTTTTTCCTCTTGGAGGGATTCTCCGAGGTAGGCTGTGGAGCTGCTGGGTCAGCCGAGGTTGAGGCGGAGTTAATGTTTATCGTTGTAGTTTCGGTCTGTGAGGTCGCCTTGAGCGTGGACCTCGCCTCCTCTACATTGACAAATCTCTGCGCCCGTCTGTTAAACTCGGTTATCGACCTCACCGGTTTCCCTTGCATGTCATCCCAAAGGGCACTCCCGGGTAAAACACCAGCTCGGATAGCCATTAGGTGCCCACTGTCATCCACATCTCGAGCTCGGGCGACCTCAAGATTAAATCTTGTTAGATAGCTTTTCAGTGTTTCGCCCGGCTGTTGTCGGACGTTGGTCAAAGTGGATGCCTCTGGTCTGACTCCCATCATAGCCCGGAACTGCTTCTTGAAGTCCCTAGACAACTGATCCCATGAGGTTATCGAGTGTCTCTTGTACTTCTTGAACCAACTCTTGGCAGGTCCGGCTAACGACGTTGGAAACAACATGCATCTGAGCTCGTAGCCCACGTTACTAGCTCTCATGATAGTGTTGAATGTACTCAGGTGGCTACATGGGTCGGTTTTTCCTTCAAACGCTGGGACGTGAGGAATCCGGAACCCTTGAGGAAACTGAGTGTTAGAAATATTGGGAGCAAACGACTTGAGCTCCTCATCAGAGTCCTCGTATCGACCACTCGCTCGTTCTTTCTTCAAAAGCCTAAAGGCTTTTTCGAGCTGATCAATCCTTTCTTGGACTGGGTCCTTAGGGGGTGTCTGGAATTGATAGTCATTAATCGCGATCCCAGGCTCGCGTCTTCGTGGGGGATCTCTACGCCCATTCAGATGATTCCTTAGATCCGGATTTATCTGATCTCCTTTCCCCCTGCTCTGATTCAGATGATTTCGCAGGTAAGGATGGCTTTTGTGATTTCCCGTATTTTTACGACCCCGGTCGTGTTTACTGACGGACCTAGTTTCTCTGGACTCATCACTGGTGAAACTCATTGATCGGTCATTTCGTGGTGGATCCTTTCTACGCCGCCTTGTCTCTGCAGTGCGAGATCGGGACGTCTGACTCCTCTCAGATGGCGTGCCTCTCCGCCCCTGGAACGTCTCTTTGTTTCCTTGTCTTTCCCCTGTACGCCCTTGATCCTGATCTCGACCAGGTTGAGCGTTTCTGTGGGGAGGTGAAGGATATCTTATGGGAGACGGAGGGAACCGTATAGGTGACGGTGGTTGTCGTCCTTGCTTCGGCCTAGAGGGCCCAGAATTTGCCCGAGATGGGCCAGTTGCGTTCGGTGTACTACCAGGAACCTGAGTCCGAGCCTCGGTAGGAGCTCGGTTATTCTCAGTTCCTGCAGGTGCTTCCGCAGGTGTATTAGGCGGGACCCGAGCCCGGGTACTCCTCTGAGGCCTAGAAGGGGTGGATGGCTCTGCTGGTGTTGGAGGTTGTGCCGGCCTCCTTGTGGCAGCATTTTTTCGTGGACGTCCACGGGGCCTCCGGGGAGGAACGTGCACGTCCCTTGGAGGAGGGACTTGGTCTTCGCGCGGAGGCGGGGGCTGAGCCACCTGCGCCTCTGCGGCTATCCTAGTCAAGTCCTCGTTACATTTGTTGGCTTCTGCCAACAACTGTTTCAGCTGCCGATTCTCCAATTCCACAATAGGGACATAACGTTCAGGGTTATAGTACATGTCCTCATCCCTTGGTTGTGGAGGTGGCCCCCGGGAATCGGAGGACCCACTCCTTTCATCAGCGTCCAGGTTCTCCATTGGCTGTTTTCCAGGACGCCTTGGGTAATTTTCTTCAGGAGTGTTCTGATTGTTTGCAGCCATGAATTTCTTAGGGATGAATGCTTAAGGCTCTCAATGAAAGCACCAAACTGTTGACGCCGTTTTTCGTCAGCAGATAAAAGAAGAGAGCACGTAAACAATTTAAGACAATGGCCAAAAATAAACAAACGAATCAAACACGGTTTTTTACGTGGTTCAGCAGTTAAATCTGCCTAGTCCACGAGTCACTGTTATTAACCCCAAGATTATCTCTAAACAATTCTTTAGCAAGAATTCTCCAGATTTTTCTCTCAAGGATCAGAATTTCGGTCCTTTACAATGGTGCATGCCTTCTCTATTTATAGAGAAGAATGCAGAATACTATCCCACATATTTTGGGTAGTTACTCCTTTGTGAATAAAAATAAATGGCTTTAAATGCCAATAATCAGATATTAAAGGAAACGTCCCCCAAAGATCAGGGGGCGTATAACTGTATTAAATAATATCCCACAATTCTTGGGGATTTACATCAATTAATGAGGACTACATCTCATAGTTATTATACTTGTAGATACTCAAGGTGGTTATAGCGTATCTTCAAGGCTCCAGCATTTCTGGTCTCATGTCTTTGTGCGAGCCACTGACATCTCCCGAGCTAACGTTTCTTTCGAGATGGGATATCGAGCTCAAGAACCATGCTCCGAAGTTCCTGAAGATGAAGGGGTTCTCGGAGCTACCTTTCGAGATCGAGGTCATTTCGAGATCACCGCACTCGAGATCATACATCATACTTTGCAGGCTCGACTTACAATCCTAGATCACTCTAATCCTCACGAGACCATTTGTTGCGAACTCAGCTTTCGAGGTCATATTTACTATGGCTCGAAATCTGGGTATAACATTTTGCCCCCTCAAAAGTATTTGTTCGAATCCTAAGAGAAGGAAACTTTTGAACTACTCTTTTCGGGAACCATACCGTCACACTTGAAAATGGACACGTGCCAGATGGGTATTGCTCACTTTAGGTACTTGAGTACCTTGGGAACACGCCCACGATCGTTCGTCTGACAACTTTTCGGCGCCATCTTGTCACCGATTCTCATCCATTCGATCTGTTGAGGAATTTAATCAACGCTCCTGATTAATTCAGTTTTCCCACCTATATATACAAGACTCCCTCTTCGTCTTCTTCACATTTGTTCATCACAAGCCAGAAAAAAGAAAAACACTCCCTAAACTTCTTATCACAGTTTACACTCGGTGCATGTTTTCTAGGCTGAAGAAACAAAGGAATCCTGGTTTGTACGAGTCAGTGAGTTCTTTCTTGCAACCTCTTCTCCACTCGACGATTTTGCTGCAATCACTATCACTGTGTAAGTACGCCATTTTTGTTGTTCTTTTTATACCGTGTTTGATTCGTTTGTTTATTTTTGGCCATTGTCTTAAATTGTTTACGTGCTCTCTTCTTTTATCTGCTGACGAAAAATGGCGTCAACAACGGGTACAACAGTTTTCTTACTTGTGTCCCGAGCTGAGTGACTACTGCAATCCCGAGCACAGTCCCCTAATCCGAGCTTTGACGTAAAACTAGTCATAGAGCATCCATAATAGCAATCCATCAAGCCTTAAACCAAATAATAGCTTCGAAATATTATTCGAGCCTCCGGGACCTTGAATTCTACTAAACCGAGTAGTAGAATCCTTCCCAAGCCTTAACATTTGAGTTCCCGAGCTTTAAACCTTCATTTCCATTTTTTCCCATTTTGAGCCACAGCCCACTACAAGTCAGAGGGCAAAGCCCTCTCTACTGAAGGACATGGGCTGCGACCCGCTAAGCCCTGCACCGCGGCGGCTGGGCAATCTTAGGGGCTCCCCAGGCCTTTCGCACACACGGGCTGCAGCGCAAGCCCCAGAAACCAGCCATTTTTCTTTTGTTTTCCCCGAGCCTAAATCCATAATTCCTACTCCAAACACTAGCCCAACTTAGAATCAAGCCTAGAATCCTCATCCACACAGCTTAAACATCACAACCATCCCATTAAAAATTCCATATACCCATCAAACACTCAAAAACAATCTTAGAATCCATTTTCATGCAAGCTTAAAGTTTTAACAGAATTCCACAGAATTAACAACTTAAAACCCTTACCTTGTGATATCTCCACTCCGTGAGTTGATTCCCCAAGTCTTTAAGCTTGTTTTCCCCAACAAATCCTAGCCTTGAATCCTCAATTTTTTGGCCAACTTTCTTCAAAATTCTTAAATCACCCCAAGGACCAAGAGAGGGAGAGAGAACCGTGAGATAGAAAGAGACTTAGAGAGAGTTATGTTTTTTTTGTTTTTACTTTGGTTTTTCCAGAGTTGTGTAGGCTGAGTTTAATCCCAAAATACCTAAAATGCCCTCAAGTCTATCCTAATTTTTAGAGCCAACAAGGGCAATTTTGTCAATTGCCACATCTCACTAAATCCTAAAGTGTTTCTATAAATCCCCGTTTAATCCCCGACAAGCCCAAATAATCGCTAAATTATTACCCGCTTCCCGGTAAATCTCGAACACAAATAATGTTCCCAAAATACCCCTAGGCTCCTCCCGAGCTAGGTATTCGACCCCATTGTGACTATTTAACTATTTCGCTCCCTAGGACTGTCTCGGATCACACATCACAAATTTATCACCACACCCTCGTGGTATCAAGCACATCATACAAATATATCACAATTATGCCATCAACGGGATAAAATTACAAATATGCCCCTAATAACCAAATGGGGCCCACATTCATATTTAATTCACCTAAACATGCATTTCTAATCATATAATCATTAAATTCACATATTAGCATAATTAAATCAATTATTGCCCTCTCGATACACTAATCAAGGCCCTAAGCCCTATTAGTAAATTTGGGACGCTACAGAAAGTTAACTAGAAAGGTCATCCATTTCAATCTAGTTCCCCCATTTTGTACCTGACAATAGAAAAGGTTCCATTTTTGGTAAATAAACAGGGTAACTGAAATTTAAACATAAATACAACTTAACAGGGTATTATTTGGTAGCTTATTATTGAAGTTAATATATGAAAACATATGAGTATAATTAACTCTTTTTTTGTAACTTAATTGTTTCTCTTATATTTTAGTTTTGGTTATTATAAGTTAGTTTAGAAACTTATTAAAGTAGCTTTTTTTTTCTAAAAAAGAAAATAAAGAAGAAGCTTGTTTAGAATACCATCTAGTAACTTTTAATTGTGAAAGACAAATGGCTTTTTGTAACTTGTTAGGCTGGTTGATTTTGAATTATGTTAAAGTTTGAATTTTAGTTACTTTTTGTTAATTAAATATATATGTAACTTAAAAATGCATAAAATTTTTGGTCATCTTCTCTGGCAGCGAAGAGAAAACCTAGACTTGCCATATACTAAAATAACCTCCTTGAAGAGCATGTTGCATTGGTACCACCCTTGAGTCCAAATAATCATCGGTTTCCCTAAAAAATACCTAGAAAGTGGCAGACATACTACAAACTAGCAAGATAGTGACAACCATGTATGGGGAAAAAGTGGTTGGGTTTTATTTGTCTCGAGATGCTTGTTCCAATGGTATCACCCACCAACCTTAGAGTGGTAGGAGTTGGCCCGAAAATGTAGTCAAAATCATGCCTCCAAGACTTTGACCGAAGCGTGTAGCTTACTCTAACGTTATTTGTCGATAAAGCTTCACTATCGAGCTCATCGTCCAACACTCTTCTAACTGGCTAGCATGTGGTGGTTGGACCAATGATTGGTGGCGTTTGAGTATCGTCGTGGCTGTTTGTGGAGAGATGAAGAAAAAAAGAAGAAGAAAGAGAAGGGAAAATTAGGAGAAAACTTGAAATGTTGTGTAAATAAAATCCAAAACATAAGTGTAATTATATTTTATAAACTCCAAATACTTGTTTGGAAAATTTATATTGGTAATAATTGTGTTAATTTGAATGTAATTGATCTTTTCTTTTCATTCTTGTAAATTTTATACAATTTTAGTAATAATATATTCCAAACAGTATCCAAACTAACAAAACTTTATATAAAATATATTAGCTACTCATTAATTTTTATACAAAATCCAACAATAAAATCCTTCATTATAAATTTTGTAACTAATTGGTAAAAAAATCCATGAGAAAAAATTATAAATTATTAACATTATTAGTGCTAATATTTAAAGAAAATAAATAAACAGATGAATATAAATCAGAAACAAAACAATATAAAAGAAAATTACAAAATTGCATTACTTACTTTATATTGCACTATTTCCTAAGGAGTGTAGATGTTTTTTTTACTTTCTAAACTGATGGAGCTCTATTTTAGGTAATTTTAAGTTGCTTTAATATTTTAAATTAATCAAATATTTTATTAGTAATATCTTCCCACAATTTAAGGAATAAATATTTGTTAATATTTTACTAATTAAATGGATATACATGTTAATAATTATTCTTGTTAAATATCTGTAATATTATTTTAAGGGATATTTGCGTCAAAACAACACAATGTTTGAGGTTTGTTAGTGGCATACACCCAATATTTTTTTTAGCAGAGAAATTACCCAAAGTCAGTAAATAAAAGAGTACTTATGTTAGTTTTTATCCGTTAAGCCCATTTAGGTGGTGACTAGGATGACACATGTCAGCACCTAATTGGACCATCTTATAAATAATTTTAAAAATATTTTAATTAATACTAAAAGAAAAAATAATTAAAACATTAAAAATTATTTACATTGATTTTAAATTTTAAAAAAATAAGTAAAAACTGTAAACAATAATATAAATAAATTTTAATATTAAATAAATAGTTAATCTTTCATCCTATCTTCAATCTGAACCCTAACTTAAATCTCTCATCCTTTTCTATTTATCTTTTATGGTTTGAGCTTGGTGACGTGACCATGGCGGAGGGAAGGGTTGGGTGAGAATTGGATGATGCGGGGCTTAGTGTGACCATGACGCGAGATGACAAGGAGGTTCTACACTTTCACTAATACAAAAATGGTCATTTGTGACAGTTCCTAACTGCCACAATTGATTTTTTGCGTCAATTTTGAAACTGACGCGGAATCCCATGACGCAAACCAGTTTGGCATTTGTGTCAGTGTCCAACTATCACAAATGTGGGTACACCCTCAATCCCCTGAACTTTATAATAGTTTGGTGTTGGCATTGAGTTAATCTCATCATTTTGAGCCTTCAGGCTCGATTAAGGTGTTATCTCGACCTTGCATGCTCGAGTTATCAAGTTCTTAATCTTTTCCACTCTTTTAAAATTGTGGGCCCTCACCTTTTTATTTCTTGTTAGAAGTGGAAGGCTTCAGAGAATCGGTGGGGGCCCGAGCTTGCGATCCCTTATCATCCATCGCCTCCTCGAGCCGAGTCTCTATTCTCCCGAAACCAGCAGCGATCTAGGAGCACAAAGAACGTCTCGAACATGAGGATATTCGAGCCCACTTTCGACACCAGATTGATGAGGTGGAAGAGAGAAAAAGGAAGAAGCTTTGGTTTGCTGTGTATCTGGATCCCGACCTCGAGATCCGTCCAATCCCTTTAGATCCCAATTGTAGGGTTACCGTAGCCTTCTTTCCAGTTGAACTCTCATTCAGTCTTATGGAGAGTGCTTCGACCCAACCGACCACCTCCAAGGCCCTTTCCATTCCCACCTCGGGGGAAATATTCTTCGAGGTTGAGCATTACCGAAGCTCCATTACCTCCACCGAGCATATCTCCAAATTTCTGGCCTACCTCAAATTAAAGTTGTCTGGCAAACTGATGTGTGGACCTACAACCTCCAATGAGAGGAGTTGGTACGCTCCCGACGACAATGATCCAGATAGGAAGATTAAGCTCGCGGCCTGGAATCGCGAGCATATGCGAGCTGGGGCCCTACTACCCTTAAGGGTTTACTTCAGGAGTTTCCTAGACTGCGTTGGCATTTCCCCATTCCAGCTTCACGCCAACTCCCATAGAGTCTTGGCTGCTCTGAGGCAGCTGTACCATGAAATGAAGTGGGACGGGCCTTCGGCACATGAGATCCTATATCTCTTCTGCCTTAAGAGTAATCCCTCTCTAGCCCAGGGAGGAGATGGGTTTTACTACCTGTTGAGCTATTTGGAGGAGAAGCGCTTATTTGAAGACATTCCTAATCACCCTCCAAACTTCAAAACCATTTTTTTAGACGAATGGGCTCGCTCCTTCAAAGTTCTACTCCTTCCAACGAATTCGTAAGTGCCTCGCCATATTCATTTTTCATTTTCTTTTTCTTTAATTTTTGATCTCAAAGTGTTCACTCAAATCTTGCATGCATCCAACTACCACCGACCAACGCTATGAAAGACCACAGGGAAGCGATTCTCAATCTTCCTTACGGTCGAAGATCTCTTACTTACCTCCTCCACGAGGACAAGCTCCGAGCCTGTGGTCTCCTGGGTGAAAGCGAGTCCACCGACTACTCGGGAATCTGCAAATTTACGAGATGGAAAGACGTCCCAATCCCCACCGCCAAAATCCCCCCCAAGGAGGAGGCCCTCGAGCTCGCATGCCCAGGTCTCCGTTTCTCGTCTACCTGAGCATCCATGCTCAGGCACTGAAGCCCAGGATAAGGCTTTTCCAAGCTCAACTGATGGAGGTAAAGTAGTGTTGGACTTGTCCAAGTGGTCTCCCACTCTTCTTAGGAAAGAACCTAATGTAGTGGTTCTTTTAAATGATCCTAGAAATAATTTCATGGTATGGCCAGGGTAGACCTTAAAGTCCATAGGTTCGATAGTTGGTGTAATGCCCCGGATTCCCTATTATGGTTAATGGCTGGATTAGTAGGCCGGGAGGGCCATAACTGTTTAATTATGCCATTAAATGTGTTTATGCATGTTTATGAGAATTATATTATAATATGATGTTAAATGTATGCATGTGAGTCCACGTCTGTTTACAGGGGTGTTTTGGTAATTTGGCCCGTTGAGGGTATAATTGAATATTTGTTTGAGTGTTAATGATATATTGTGAGGCCACATTATAATGTGGATTGGTTTGAGCTAGTCGGCATGGGACGATCTTTAAGTATTAAAGTAGCGGTTTAATCATAACAGGATTAGGTTCGAGGCTCGGGGTGAGTCTCGGGATGTTTTAATGATTAGAATGTTGCCGGGAGTAAAAAGGGTAACGGGATATGAATTATTGGTGTTTGGGAATTTTGAGAATAGCGGGAATTGGAGAGCGTTAATTATGATTAACGAAATAGGTGGAAGATGACGATTTTACCCTTGGGGAGACATTAGAAGCTTTTGGTGACCTAGGGGTATTAAGGTCATTTTGCTTGGGTTATATATATGTTTCAAGTGGCTGTAGAAAGTTATAGAACAAAAACAGAGCAGCTTCTTCACCATCCCGTACACCCATTTCTCTCTATCTTTCTTTGAGGTTTTTGGTCCCAAGTTGAGGTGGCTAGTTAGGAAATCAAAGCTTGGAGTTTGTGGACTTAGTTCATCATCTTAAGAGGATTCAAAACCAGTTGGAGGTAAGGAATTGTCTTTGAATTTCAGGTGTACTCTGTTTTTCTCTTATAGCTTTCAGCTCTAGAACTTGATGTGGAAGGTTGGAATCAAGGGGAGTTTTTGGTGTGTGTGTGATTGGGTTTTGGTGAGGAGGTGATGTAGGTAAGGTTTAGGGGTTGAATTGGATGTTTTGGTAAGGTTTGGGATGTGTTTGGAAGGTTGGTTTCAAGAGGAATCGCAAGAATGGAGTTTTAGTGCAGCTGCTGGTCTGAAGCTGGCGCCCCAGCGCCAGCCCTAGCGCCCCAGCGCTACTCAGGGCAGAGAGCAGCCCTCTCTGTTTCTGGGACAGCGCCCCAGCGCTGATGGGTGGCGCCTAGGCGCTAGGCCAGTTTCAGGAGGAGTTAATTTTAGGGTTCGGGATGGTTTTCAAGGCTCGGGGGTTGGTTCCTTTGCTCCTTTTGAGTAGGTTGAGAGTCCCGAGAGTGGGGGATTGGTCCCGGAAGTGTGGTTTAGTTTGTAAACCATCCATTGATTTATTCTATTAATGGTGTCTAATTGGTTGTGATTAGGTAACCGCTAAGGAGTCTAAAGGTTGATCGTTCTCAGGGGTCGTTCTTTTAATCATTCTCACTCGAACCAGAGGTAAGAAAACAGTGTATGAATACAGTTGCACCCTGTATAGGTATATGACATGCATGGTTTGATATTGAGGCGTGTTGGTTGATTTACGTGGACATGGATTGCATGTTAAATGCTAGTGAATGCTGATTACCTGCTTGGGACACTGACTAGTCAGGGACCGAGTCTAAAGTCGATGATCACGCATTGAATGGCTCTATGGCATTATGCGGGACCGACCCTAAGGTTGAAGAACTTATAAGCGCTTGCCTAGTCTACGACCAGATGACTATAGCCAAGGTATATGACCCCGGTGACCGTTTGTCACGTGGCTAGGGGACGTTGTCCATAGTTTCGACCCTAGAGTCGTGAGGAGGGTTATGTTGGTGACCAATCACCATGCACTTGTCCTGAACAAGCTTATAAAAGAAAACACTTATCAATTAAGTCCTGGTGACCCTATCGTCACATGGCTAAAAAGAGCGATGCTCACTACCGTGACTTTTGGCTATTGTCACCTATTGGTTGGACTGACAGTTCTGAATGGTTATTATGATCGTTGTTGATATTATATCATGTTTTATTGTGTTTTCTTGCTGGGCCTTGGCTCATGGGTGCTATGTGGTGCAGGTAAAGGGAAGGAAAAGCTTGGCCAACCTTGAGTGGAGAGCTTGGGTTATGTGATGTACATACAGGGCCGCTTGACCGCCACGGTCAAGGAGTTCTCAGAGGAACTAGGGGTTTACCCTATTTTTGCCGCTTAGGCCGGCAGAGATTGTATATTTGGAACTGTTGTAACTCTTTTGTATTATGAACATCTTGTAAAAATTTTAAAAAGGCTCATGAGCAGTTTGTTTACTTAATGAAAATTACCCTTTCCTTTTTACTGGTTTTACACCTTAACCTGTTAACGACACCTAGATCACATTTTTTAACCAAAGGACTCGGGTAGCGAGTCAAATTTCCGGTTCACCGTTCACCGTAACTGTTCTGGGGTAGCCAGGGCGTTACAGTTGGTTAGGGAAATGCCAGACTATGTATAGTCTAAACGAAGTATGGGGTGGGATAGCTGTCCAATATGGGACCAACGGATATAGGGATTTAATAAGAATGTCTCCCACTTATAGAGAGGGAACTCCTTAGAGTCATCAAAAGACAGGGGATTTCCTTGTCCTCGAGCTCAAGCTCGACATAATTTTCCAGTTAGGTTTCTTTCTACTTGGAAATCTCATCACTCATGATAACCTAATTTAGGTTGTTGATGTACTATCTTTCCTTTTTTCAGGTGATATGGACTCGAACCTGGACAACCTCCTTAACAAGATTGTCGCCTCGAGAGTCAACAAACGCCACTGGGCATCTTAGAAGGGAGGCCGACCCTCCAAACTCGCCAAGAAAGCCGAGGTGGTTCCTCTGGCATCAAGGCCATCCAACCCAGGTCAAGTTACCGAGCTTTTAGCACCCCCGGAAACCGTGAATCCCCCTCCTGAAGTTCAACCAAAATGAGCCCAACCTCCCATCTGAGACCGCTTTCTTTCGATCTTGACCTATGTGCCCAAATTTATGGTCGACGCTGCTGCCGGTACCCCTGAGGTCAACCTTGGTTTTGATGCTTTAACTCGCGTGGATCAAAGCTTTAGCAACCTCGGGGCTCCCCAATCAGAGTTTCTGACCTCCTACCAGGATGCCAACACTCTTTTCGACAAGAGTGGAGAACTATTTTCTTCGGTTAGTAACTTTTTGACAAGCTCCCTGCTTCTGTGCCAACTTTGAATTTTTGCTTTTAACATCTGTTTTTCATTGCAGACATTCTTATCCTTTGTTCAGCTAAACTTTGTTCTAAACTGTGCAGTCACAACGAGCAAGGCGCTTGCTCAGGAGGCCATAAATGCACAGCTTAGGGTCGAGGATGACCTTAAAAAGGCTTGAGTGGAGCTCGAAGCGAAGGATGCGGAGATCAAGAGGATCTCGAAGCTGGACGCCAAGCTAGAGGCAACCCGAAAGGCGGTTGAGGCCAGGGACTTATATATCAAAAGACTCCAAGAGCTCAATGCCAAACTAGAAGAGGAAAAGAAGATGACCTTCAAGTTCATTGAGCGCGAGAAGGCTCATCTTCTTGAAGAGTTTAAGACCAAAAAAGATTGCATCGTAGACATGGCGATGTATCGGATTTGGGCTAATAATCCTAACCTCAATACCAGCTTTCTTTCTGAATGGGAGACTGAATTTATCGCTAGGTGACAGGCTCAACTGGAGGAAGAAGAGGCCAGGCTTGATGCTGAAGAGGCGGCAGAGGAGATCGAGCAAGGCGGAACTGTAGCTGATGGGACTGCTAATCCTTAAAGTTCAAGTTATGGGCTGTGACCCATTTTTTTCCCATTATAATTACATATTTATATACATAATTTCTTTTCTTTATGCCCTTGGGGCAAAGACAATTATAACTCATGGGTTGTTTATATTTCAATAGTTTATGCTTACATTTCTTGCTTGAAACATTTATGCATATTTTCTACCTTGGATGTTTTTCTCTTTATCACATTCTCCACATTTCGAGCTTGTGCATAAAGTACTATATTTGTTTATCTACACAAATACTAGTCGTGCTTAAGCTTGGATTTCCATGTATTCATACATAGTTCATCCGATTGCAAACTTTTCAACTTCGTTATCTTCAAAATTGAATATTACTTTTACCTTGTATCGTTGTTATGAAATACTTATTGGCATGCAACCTCTTTTAGTCTAGTTATTTTTTGTTCTTCCATAGTAACTTTTCCCCATCCTCAAGTATGGTCTTGAGGTTGTAAGAACGAAACTTATTTGCAAAAATTTCCAGCCATGTTTCGACTTATGATTTTTTGTTGGTTTATCTAGAATTCAAACTTTTGATCGTGTCGATTAGGGTTTGCTGGTTTTTTCCAGACTTGTTTAATCTGTGTTTGTTTAATAATCCATACACTGTTATTAGTTACATCATGTTATGTTAAAAATCCATACATTGCTATTAGAGTTTATTTTTAGTGATGTTATGTCAAGCTCATGGTATGATTGTATACCACTTATGCCCCCTTAATATCCTATGATTGTGATCTTAGGTTATTGAATTTTGAGGGCTTGCAAAAAGTATAACAATAAAAATATAAAATTTCAATAAGATTTATTGCTTTATTGATTAAAAGGAAAAATTAAATACAAGCTGGGTTAAAACGAATAAATCATAGATGTTCACCATTCCAAGCTCGCGGGACCAAACCTCCATTCAATCTCACTAGTTTATAAACACAAGGTCGAATGATGGACTCGATTTGGTAAGGTCCTTCCCGATTAAGCCTGGGTACCCCTGCAGACGGGTCTCATGTGGTCAAAAACACGCGCCTGAGCACCAACTCTCCCAATCCAAATTTCATGTCTCGAACCCTCTTGTTAAAATATCTTGTAGCCCTCTGCTGGCATGCAACATTTCTTAGCTGGGCTTCATCTCATCTTTCTTCAATAAGGACTAAACTTTCTTTGAGGTGTGATTGGTTCTAGGTCTGGTCATATGCCTCACGCCTTAATGTTGGGATTTCGACCTCAATAGGCAACATAGCCATGCAACCATTAGCCAAGGAGAAGGGGGTATGTCTTGTTGAGGTCTGGGCTATGGTTCTGTACGCCCATAGGACTTATGGTAGTTCCTCTAGCCATCTTCCTTTAGCTTCTTCTAGCCTTTTCTTGATAGAACTCTTTAGCGTTTTATTTACTGCTTCGACCTGGCCATTTGCTCGTGGATGGGCCACAGAGGAAAAACTTTTAATTATTCCATTCTTTTCACAGAAATGTGTGAACAGGTCATTGTCGAATTGGGTCTCGTTATCTGATACCATCTTCCTGGGCATCCCATATCTACAGATTATATTATTCACCATGAAATCCATAACTTTGTTCGAGGTGATAGTAGCTAGGGGTTCAGCTTCAGTCCACTTTGTGAAATAATCAACAACGACTACAACATATGTTACTCCTCTTTTTCCGGTTGGCCAGGAAGTTATGAGGTCAATTCCCCATATTGCGAATGGCCACAGAGAGTTCATCATGGTAAGCTTAGTGGGTGGAGCTTATGGTATCAAAGCGAACCATTGATATTTTTCACACTGCTTAACATATTCGAATGAGTTTGCTTTAACTGTAAGCCAGAAGTACCCTTTCCTCATCACTTTCTTCGACAAACTATGCTTCCCAGTGTGGTCTTCACAAAATCCTTCATGGATTTCCAAAAAAATTCTCGTCTCGGGTGGAGTTACACACCTTAGTAATGGCATGGAATACCCTCTTCTGTACAACTTTCCTTCCAAGATGGTGTGTCTTGGTATTTTTTACATAAGTTTTCTAGTTTCGTTCCGATCTGCTAGGAGACTTTTGATTTCAAGGTAGTCAATTATTGGGGTCATCAAGGTAGGTTGTGATTCAATCATGTTGACATCTTCTTCCTCGGGCTCGGTTATACTTAGGACTGGTAAGCACTCAATTGGCACCACGTTGAGTGTGTCAGCCTCTTTGGTTGTGGCGAGCCTGGCCAATGCGTCCGCATTTGAGTTTTGCTCCCGCAGAACTTGTTCTATGGTATAGAATTCAAATTCCCCAAACATCGCCTTAGCTTTCTTCAAATAGGCTGCCATTTTAATACCACAAGCCTCATAATCACCTAGGACCTAGTTAACGACTAATTGAGAATCACTATAGCAGTGAATGGCCTTTACCTTGAGCTCAGAAGCTATTCGGAGACCTGCTAATAGCGCTTCATACTCAGCCTCATTATTTGATGCTTCAAAGCCAAATCGTAAAGCTGAATGAAAACAATTTCCAGCTGGAGTGAACAAAATGATTCTTGCCCCCGATCCATTCTCATTAGAAGATCCATCGACGTAAAGTTTCCACAGCTCGCGGGCTGGGGTCATGACTTCATCGTTGGCGATTCCCGTACATTCTACAATGAAATCTACTAAGGCCTGCCATTTGATTGTCGTTCTTGGATGATAGGTGTGATAACTTCATTTTAACGTCATTTTAGAATGTGTTTTTGTGGTAATCTTGAGTCTTTATGTGTGTTTTGTGCAAGATTACGCTTTTGTTTGTCTTTGTTGTAGGATGGTGTGATGAATCACGAGAATAATGTAAAAAGAAGTGAAAATGGTGGAAAAATGACGCTCTTGGCGATTTTTGGACTAAAAATGATGCTAAGGATGATTAAAAGACGGGTTTTGATGAAGAGATGAGTTGAAAGACCTAATCTGAGAAAAAAAATGAATTAGGGTCGTGACTTGGGCTTATAATTCGTGATTCAAGGTGAAGTCAAAGACGCATAGCTGCTGGATGGAATTAGTGTCGCGACTTGGACTTACAAGTCTCGACTCAAGAGGAAAATAGAGGCTCAGCTAAGGGGAAAAATGGATACGGGCTGCGACTTGATTATGTTTAAGTCGCGACGCCTAAGGATTTATCACGGAAGTAAAAGGCTCAAAAACAGACACGGATTGCGGCCCAGAGAAGGCCAAGTTGCGGCCCGCATAGAGAAAAACATAACTATTGTTATTTTTTTACTATAGATTCGTATTTAGGGTTTAATTAAGTCATTAGGTCAGTTTTTAATTACGTTTTTAGAGCCAAATTATGATTCTTAGGCTAGTTATTCTACAGTTTTATATTTTTATTTCTTCTTTAAGTTTTATGAATCTTATGTTTTTGAGTTATTATTTTGTTGATTTAGTCATGTCTGATATTAACTAAACAATTTTTATCTAGGGTTTAATGTAGTCACTTGGATTTCTATCTAATTTAATTATGATATTCTTTTGATTTTTCTTCTCTATTCTAATCTATATAATGTGTGTTTAATGCTAGTAAATACTTGATCAATATTTACTTAATTTTATGATTTTGATTCAAAATTCGAAAGATGAGAATTGAATATGCTATCATTATATAGACATAGGTTGCATATTGGACGAAAGTACTTGTATGACTTGTGTAGTAATTAGGTTTCCATGCTTAATGCCCCCTATATGTTTAACTTTATCACAGAGATGTAGAAAACCTGCATATATGTTTAGTTCTTATATCTTGAAAAAGAATAAGAATCGATTTAGGTTAACCCGCTATTAGAATAGGAAGAAAGAAATCTAGAATTAATTAATAAAATTAGTAGAATAAAAAGTTGATGAAATTGACACCCTAGGTCTTTTTAATAGTGATTTTAAATCTTTTAATTAGTTTTTTTTATTCAAAGTTATTTTCAATTTTAAAATTAAATTCAAAAATCAAAATTTTAGTTGCCAAATAGAAAGTAAAAAAAAATTGTTGGTAATTGGAAAACAGTCTTCGTGGGAACGATACTCTACTTATCATATATTACTTGAATTGATTGCGCGCACTTGCGTATATATATATATATATTTGTGATCAAGGTGATCTCAAACTTCCTGAGTTCAACAACCCATCTTAACAATCTCCCAGAGGCCTCACGCTTGGATAATACTTGCCTTACTGGCTGATCAGTTAATACATGTATATGATGTGCTTGGAAAAAGGGTCAAAGCTTTCAAGATGCATGTATCGGCATAAAACTAGCTTTTCCATTAACAGATATCTCGACTCTGCCCCCAGTAACTTTTTGATAACACAATAAATAGGTTTTTGCACTTTCTTATCCTCTTGAACAAGTACTACACTTACTGCATGCTCGGTTGTGGCGAGGTATAAGTACAATATTTCCCCTGTGATTGGCTTGGATAAGATTGGTGGTTCAGCGAGGTGCTTCTTAAGGTTTTGAAACGCGAGTTCACACTCATTCGACCATTCAAATTTCTTTCCCCCTCTCAAAAAGTTAAAAAATGGGAGGCACCAATCTGTAGATTTCGAGATGAACCTACTTAAGGCCGTCATTCGTCCAGTTAGACTCTGGACATCTTTATGTTTTTGCGATGATGGCATATCGATTAATGCTTAATCTTATTGAGATTTTCCTTTATGCCCCAAGCATTCACTATGAATCCGAGAAACTTTCTTGAGGGAACTCTGAATGAGCATTTCTGTGGGTTAAGTCTCATATTGTACTTCTGGAGCACAATGAAACATTCGACGAGTTCGTCCACATGGTCACAGTTATGCTTGGATTTAACTAGCATATCGTCCACATAAACTTCCATGTTATTCCCTATTTGTTCAGCAAAAATCCTATTTACCAATCTTTGGTATGTTGCTCCTGCGTTTTTGAGCCTGAAAGGCATTACATTGTAGCAATACAAACCTATCGGTCATGATACTCGTATGTTCTTGGTCAAGTGCATGCATGGCTATATGGTTATATCCAGAGTACACATCCATGAATGACATGATGTCGTGACCTGCGATGGCATCTACAAGCTGATCGATTCGGCAAGGGAAAGAAATCCTTTGGACACACCTTATTGAGATCAGAATAATCAATGCAAGTTTACCACTTGCCATTGGGCTTTGGAACTAACACATGATTGGCTATCCAACAAGGGTAGAAAGCATCTCGGATAAACTGATTTGCCTTTAGTCTTTCGATCTCTTCTTTCAGGGCTTTCTTCCTATCATCGTCTAGGAGCCTTCTTCTTTGTTGCTTTAGAGGGAAGCTTTTGTCTATGTTGAGTGCATGGCTTATAATGTTTGGGCTAATTCCCACCATATCATAGTGCGACCATGCAAACACATCTTGATTTTCCCTCAGTAAGCGAATTAGTTGCTATCTCGCATCATTGGGGAGGTTATTCCCTATTTTTACCACCTTAGTGGTATCCTTTTCATCAAGTTCTACTTCCTTGAGATCCTCTATTAGTTTGAGATCGGCCCTATCCTCTTCTACTCTAGGGTCGATTTCTTCTTCGATTTCAAAGACAGACCCACTTATTTCTCAGATAACAACAAGTGCTTGTGCACTTGTTTGGTTCTTCCCTCTCATGGAAATGCTATAGCATTCCCGAGCAGCGAGCTAGTCTCCCTTCAGCGTCCCAATGCCACTAGATGTCGAGAACTTGATGGCCAAATGCCTACCGGATGACACTGCCCCCAGCCCAATCAGGGCTGGTCTCCCGAGTAGTACATTATATGTAGATGGGGTGTCCACCACTATAAACTCCATAATCTTGGTTACCAATAATGAATAATCTCCAAGGTTACTAGGGGCTCGATGGATCTCGTACTGGCTATCCCTTATCCTGAAAATTTGTACAACGTGGTTGCACATGCTTTCAAATCTCGAAGCGTGAGTCCCATATTTTCTAAAATGGCCTTATAAAGGATGTTACCCGAGCTCTTGGTATATATCAAGACCTGACGCACCCTCTTATTGGAAAGCTGGAGTGTGATGACCAGAGGTTCGTTGTGGGTAAACTGGACATGCGATGCATCCTCTTCTGTAAAATTAATGGGTTGAGTCTTAACCCTTTATTATTTTGGAGCTTGCGGTTTAGTGTTGTAGGGAGATCCATCCCTTGTCTTGAGCTTGTTAACATCTCTTTTTCGGGCATTTCTACCCAACCCAAAGAGGTGTGGTCCTCCAAAAATGGTTACAACATCCTCCCCATCTATTTGGGGAGGTCGATCATCTTCCCTTCCTCGCGAGGTTGTATTCTGCTGGCAGGCTGCGTAGGAGCTACCCTCTGTCTAGCCGTCGCTTGAGCTAGATTTCTGTTTCTTACATATTGTCCAAAATATCCTCTTGAGATTGGACCTTTGATCTCATCCTTCAGTTTCTTGTATTCATCAGTGGTATGTCTGATGTCTCTATGGAACCTGCAGTACTTATTGGTGTCTCTTTTCAATTTTTGATTTCGCATTGGGTCAGGTCGTCTAAACAGGACCTGATTTTCATTCGCGACAAATATGTTTTCCTTAGTTTCAGTGAGCTCGATACAAACAGTGTAAATGGAGAAATACTTATCTCCTTTTATCTCTCCCCCCCCCCCCCCCAATCTGCCTCCGAGTTATTCCCTTCATTTTTCTTTCTCATTGAAGGGTTGCCTCCTGAGGTTCGAGACGTTGAGCTGGTAGTCAAGGTCGAGGCTGAGTTAACATTCATTGCTATAGTTATAACACGCTGAGGGGTCAGTTTTAATGCTGACCTTGCCTCCTCTACATTGACGAATCGCTGAGCCCTTTTGTTGAACTCGGTTATTATCCTTATCGGTTTTCTTTGCATATCGTCCCAAAGGGGATTTCCCAGCAATATCCCAGCTCGTACTGCCATAAGATGATCACTGTCATCGACATTACGGGCTCGGTCCACCTCAATGTTAAACTTTTCCAGGTAGATTTTTAATGACTATCTCAACTGTTGTCTAACATTAGTCAAGGCCGAGGCTTCGGGTCTGACTCCAACCATGGCCTTGAATTGTTTCTTAAATTCTTTTGTTAGTTTTTCCCAAGAAAAGATCGAATGCCTTTAGAACTTGTCAAACTAGTTTTTTGCTGGTCCCGTCAGAGTGGTTGGAAATAGCATGCACCTGAGCTCGTAATCAACGTTGCTAGCGCACATTATTGTGTTAAATGTGCTCAGATGTCTATACGGGTTTGAGTTCCCATCAAAAGGAGCCATGTAGGGTATCTTAAATTCGTAAGGAAATGAAGTATTTGATATGTATGGAGTGAAAGGTTTGAGCTCCTCATTGGAGTTGTCTGCCTTCTCCTCATTCCTTTCATCTTGAAGGAGTCAGAATGCTCTTTTAAGGTGGTTAATTCTTTCCTGGACCAAGTCCACCAGAGGTTGAGCTTGCACTTGGGGCAACTGGTTATTGTTTGTGAAATCTCCAGCTCCTTGCCCTAGTACAAGGTTATACTGATTCCCGTATACTGGCTGCAGGATCTCTTTTTGGCCATTCAAATTTGCCCGTAAATCCAGGTTTGAAGGGTTTGCCTGCCCTCGATTTTGATTCAACTGATCTCGAAGATCAGGGTTGTTGTTCTCATAATTTCCAGTATTCCTGGGCTCGTTGTTGTATACAGTCACTGACCTACTGAGGTCCAAACTTCCACTCATGAAACTAACGTTTCTCTCCGGTTGTGTGGCTCGATGGTTGCGAGGTTGATCTTCTACTGGCCCTTTTGCTCTAGTCATTTGTGACCTCGATATGTGACTTCCTACTGGCTAGGACGCCCTATGTCCTCGGGGGACCTCTCGCTCGCCCCCGTGTCCAGATCGAGCTCTGTGGTTCCTGTCTCGGATGCCACTCCAAGAGGGTCTTTGAGGTGCCTGCTCCTCTGTCTGATTCCTATTGGGAGTCGGCTAGGGTGCCTCTCGAACCAGAGATGGGTGCCTTATTGGAGACAGAGGATGCCTTATAGGCGACGATGAGGGTCTTCCATTGTTGGGTCTGGAAGGTCCAGAATTGGCTCGAACTAACTTCAAGTTATTCTTTACAGGCTTGGGGTTAGTGTTCCGAGCTGCTGAGGGAGCTCAGTTATTCCTCGTTCCCGCGGTTACTCTCACCGTAGGATTACCGGCAGTAGTAGTTTGAGTATTCCTTCTTGGGCGACCGTTGTCGGCATTTTCCTTGGGCCTTAGCTAGGCCTGCTGGGCCCTTTGTTTGGCCATTCTGGCAGCCATACTTCTGCGAGGACACCCTCTAGTCCTCCTCCGTGGTGTTTGGGCCTCAGCACCTTGCCTAGCCAATTCTTCATTACGCCATGTGGCTTCGGCCAACTGTTGTTGCAGTTGACGATTCTCCAATTCCACAATGGGCACGTACCTATTGGGATTGTAATATAGATGCTCATCGGGCCTGGGAGTTGGAACAGGTGGCTTCCTGGATTCAGATGATGCACTCCCTTTGTCCGGGCCCTAATCTGTCATGGGCTGCTTCCCTGGCCTTTGTGGGTAGTTCTCAATTTGAGGAGTTCGCTCCTCAGGGATTTGTGGCAATGGTCGTCCACCTGTTCCTGGATTGTTCGTGGCGTCCATTGAAGCTATGCAGGAGGTTTCTGATTAAACAATATGGAGATTGGCTTAATGCTCTCAATGAAAGCACCAAACTGTTGACGCCATTTTTCATCAACTTAGATATGAAGAGCACTAAACAATATTACAGAAAAAGCAGAAGAAACCACAGGCTTTTTATGTGATTCAGCAGTTAAAATCTGCCTAGTCCACAAGTCAATATTATTGATATTAATACTCTCTCAAGGAATTTTCATAAAGCAATTAGGCAAAGTCTTCTCAATACAATTTTGTGCGTGATTACAAATGAAATTCCCCAGGATATTTGTAGGCCTGGTTGACGAAATATCTTCCCCTTATTTCGGGAAGTTAAAATCAATCATTCAAATTATGAAATAAATGCAAATAAATACATTAACTACATGATATCCCATGATAATTGGGATTTAATATCTGATAATAAAAAATCCCTAAGGAATAAGGAATTCCTAACAGTTGCCGCGTGAAAAATGCGTTCCTGAGCTCGATCGTAAGATTGACGCGCTTTCGAGATCGATCCAGTGGTTTCATCGAACTCATTCTTCAGAGAAGACCATTGCTTTTGAGCCTAAAACTTAGGCTTGAACAATATAACTTATGCTCGGATGTTAATGATTGAACAGGCCTGGACTCATATCAAACTATACAAATGTACAGCCAACACTTGTTGTTTTCGAGCTTACTTTTTTCAAGCCTACATTTTGAGTCTATTTATTTATTCTCGAAATTTAGGTGTAACAAATTTAAACCATATTCTTTTAACATTTTAAATAAAAAATTTGCATATAAATATAAGAGTGAGAATGCATATTTACATTTTGAAAATATCACATTTATCATATACATTGCATAAAGTTTAATTTATTTGATGCACTTGTTTTACTTATCTCATTTAAAAGACTTTTCTTACTATTAACCAAAAATTACAGCAACTATTTTATTTAATTAAAATCACACACTTGGATTAAAACTATATTTTCTTTCATAAAATTATATAAAAATCTGCATTTATTTAATTTGATAAAAACACCATTAACATGTGAAATGATATGTCTTTTTGTTTACATAAAATCAAACACCACTTGAGGCATCATATATGCATTCCAAAAACATTTATTTACCATTACCATCACAAGATAATAAAAATCAGCAAGCATAAATAAAAAAATACTTTTAATCATGTTTTAAATATAACACCCAACATGTTCCTACCATTCAAGTATTTCAAGAAGCAAAACTATCCAAGCATCAAAAACCTAACATTTTACACACAAAATCAAATTAACATTTTTAGAGGAACTTATACCCATTTAAAATCTTAGAAATAAATAACCTAACATGTTTCTAAGAACACAAGTGGCATCAAACAATAAAAATGAATCAAGCATGCTATAAACATTTCCCTTAGGCTGAAACCCTCATACCCCAAAATCAACAAATCCAACATTCAAACCATAGCATGCATCCATTATCATCTTGGCATACTTTCCAATAGATCATTAAAATCAAAACACTATGGTAACATAAACATAGGAACCCCACAAGGTTCATGTTTCTAATATCAAGACAAAAATCAAAAGAATCAACAACAAAATCAACTATACACACAATCCTTTTTAATCACCCTAGGCTGAACCCCATAGGCATCAAACATTATTCAACCCTCCAAACCCATAATCAAAATCCTTATCATGACTCCATGGATTTGGTAAAATATAACTACATGGAGAACAACTATTCACACATATATAAAAACATAAAAAAAAAAATCAAAATAACAAACAACAATCAAATCAAAACAAGGCTAGGGCTCAATTACCTCCTTTGATAGTATCAATCTCACAAGGTTGATTCTCCTTTGTTAGCACCTATGATTTTCGAACCCCAATAAGAATAAGAGAAGAGAAAGATCAACACTTAGTATTGAGGGGATGATCTAGACTTAAGAAACAAACCAAACATAGAAGGCCTTACCTATGGAATTCGAACCCCTCCTTTTTCCTCCTCCTCCTTCTTCTTCTTCTTCTTCCTTTCTCCTTCTCCTTCTCTCTCTCTCTCTCTAGTCGACAATCACAAGAGCAAAAATGAGGCTCTTTTTTTTTCTTTCCCTTTTATTTAACCTAAGAGAAAATAACCTAGTCTAATGGGAATGAGAAAGTTTCCCAAATCTAATTTTCCATTATTTTATTTTATTTTATTTTATTTTTCTTAAATAGAAGAAATTAAGACATTGAATATAAGATATGTCAACCATGCACTTACCCAAAATAGCTAACATCATCCAATTTATTTATTTAAATTTTCAAATCAATTAGGAAAAATAAAATTATTCCTTCCCTACTCTCCACATGCCTACCTCTCTTATTTCCCTTTCTTTTATATTTTTTTAATTCTTTAATTTCTTAAATAAATAAAATAAAATGAAATTATGTATAGACAATACTATTGCATGCTCACCATGCAATCCATGCACACGCACACACCCAATTGCTCAAGTGCATCACTACTTACCATGCACCTTGGTACATACAATCAAAACTCATTTACTTACATTTTAAAAATAATTAAAACAAACAATTAGCAAAAAAAAAATCACATAATTTCTACCAAATAATTGAAACAATTAAAATAATTTCCTAACACTTAACCATTAATAAAAAAATTAAGCACAAAATTAATTAAACTAAAAAAAAAATTGGTGCACTACAGTTTGAGGGGTATGTGCCTAGAGTTGTAAGAGAATTTTATAATAATCTTTCTCCTGAAACTACTGTGATAGTCTTTCATGTTTGAGAAAGTTTATGTCTGAAGCAATTGGCTCAAATTCAGTGAGGGGGAGATAGATAGGGTTTTGGGAGTGAAAATTTATGCTTGTGAGAATATTGGGTTTTTGACAAAGATGTGATTACCTCGGAGTTGGTTGGTCAAAAGATTGAGTGGTAAAATATATGTGTGTGTGTGTGTGTGTGTGTGTGTGTGTGTGTGTGTAGAACTTCTCAACTCACTCACAAATATGAGATTCTTCATAAGTTTGCTACTTTCAATTGGCTCCTTAACTACTCACAGTGTCACTATTTCCCAAGAGCTTGCATTTTTTCTGTATAAAGTTGGTACGTGTAGTCTGATCATTCTACCTGGGCAGATAATGGAATAGATTTTGTCTCTGACCAAAGGACAAAAGCAATCACCATTTCTTGTGTTTCCAAGCCTTATCTACAAGATTCTCTCGTCCCAACATCCTGTGAAATATGCTGGTGAAACACTGATGGTTGCTCCCACTTGTACTTTCTACAAGGTGAAAGATGACTCTGCCCCCAGCACCTCAAAGTGCGTCAAGCCTCGTGATCTGACTATCAAGTCCACTGATGGCTCTATTGCTCCTGCTGATTCACTTGCTTGGGAACCATAGTTATTTGCTCTAAAGGTTACAATTAGGATTGTTCATTTCAATCAGAGCACCTTTATGGAGAAGCTCAATGCTCTAACTGAAGCTAAGCAACTGTTTTAGAACAATGTGCAGGATCTCCGTGCTACCCCAGCAAAATCCAAGAAATAGTTTGTCTCCTCTTTCGTTGGTTTTGTTTTTATGCTTTTGTTTTAAAGACTTTGGATATGTTTGTTTATGTTTTGAGACTTTTACCCTTTGGTAGTAAAAAAAGGAGTAGTTTATGTTTTTATGGTTTTGTTAGGTTGGACATTATTCTCAAGGGGAGACACTGTCTTTTTCTGTAAAATGCGCCCTAATTATATTCCTTTATAAAAAAATGTTGCTCAACTCACAAGTATTATAAAAATACCATTTTAAGGAAAAGCTCAGTGGAGCCTTGATAAAACATGCAATTTGGGCACAATAGTATAAAAATAAAAAATAATGTGTCTTTATGCAATATTCAGAAATAAAATAAAGTTGTAAATCTCACTGGCGTAATCGAAATAAAAATCATAACATAAGTTCTTATTTATTCTTGGCGCTTAACTTGATCGTTATTCGTTCATAGGACACCCCACACCATACATACTCAGACGTCGAAACTCCCCACATCACTATGTATGCCAAGAAGAAACCCTATTATTTACGTGAAGGGGGGAAAAGTAATGGGGTAAGTTAAAATGCTAGTAAGGAAACAAATACAACAATATCAAAGAAAGTGCAAGAAGAGCATATTCGTATCGTAAACTTAGGGCAAAACATATCATATTCATACTCATAAATCATAATCATAATCGTAGTCATAGTCATACATCATAATCACACATCATAATCATACTCTTTGTGATCATGGCACCGTTATTGTCCATGTCACATCTTGCGGTAACCAGCAAAAGCATAAACTAGTAAGACCTCCTCTATGAGGTGAACAAGAGCTCAGGTCCTCGAATAACATCGATGCGTCTGCCCTATGAGTTACGTCATATCATTAGTAACACATTTGTTGTGTTGCGTTCAGCACGCTAGCAACCTTTTGCTTTTCATACATCATACAAGCACATGTATAACAATTCATATGAAAACATAGAATTCACACTTTTCATAACACTTGGTTTATCATAACATATGCTTTCCATAACACTTTATCTCTTGCAACAAGTCATATCTTTCATAACATAATTCATAGAAAATTCTAACTAACTTCTTTACCTCAGGTCCAAGCAAAAATAAAGTGTGAATACGTCACAACGAGCCTATAATCATAATCAAATGTTCGTCTTAAAAATCAAGTAAGAATACACATGTCCAACATACATACCCATGCATACGTGGCACAAGTTGCACCACAAGTCTATTCATACAACAACATCACATAGAATCATAAAAGGATAATGTAGATTCTACTAAGTAATTCTCAATGATTTCAAATTAGGAACCATGTATTTAATTGAAATAACATATATTTGAGCGTAAAAGTAAACTTGCATGTAACATGCATACGTGGGATGGTTCTTAAATTTAACGTTTAGAGTCGATAAATTCTACATGCTCATTTCATTGCCTTTTTTCTTAAAAATTCAGCAAGCATAAATAATTTTGCCACTTTAGTAAATACTACATTATTCCTTTGAATCACACATTTGTCATTCACAAATTTTATTACAAAAATTTAATTTACTAAAATAATTCCTTAGCTTTAATTTGTATAAAATAATAATCTCATTTATTATTTAATAACATTTAAAAGAATGTGACAAAATTTTGTAGTTACTTATAATTACTAAATTAATTTCTTGATTACCTTTAGAAAATAATTTACTTATAAAATAAAAAAAAAACGGCATCATAAATGAGAAAATACATATTTAAAGTTTGGAAAATCACATTTATCAATTATAAAATCTAAGACTTAATTTATTTGAGCACATCCTTTACTTATTTTATTTAAAAGACTTTTCCTCTTAATAAACCATAAATTCCAGCAAGCATTTTATTTTATTAAAATCACACAATTGAATTAAAACCATATTTTCTTTCACAAAATAAAAAAAAAAAATGCATGTGTTCATTTTGATATAAACCCCCATTAACATGTGAAATTAAATATCTTTTGTTTATATAAAATCAAAACATCACCTTGAGGCTTCTCTTGTGCATTTTTAAATCATTGATTTATCATCACCATCACAAAATAAAAAATAAAAATAGCAAGCATATATTTATCAAAATTACACATTTAATCATGTTAACACATAACCTAACATGTTTCTACACTTGAACAATTCAAGAATACATTTAATCATGCAAAACCAACATCAAAATCAAAACAAACTTACACCATAATGCATGCTCATGTTGAATTCTATACAACCTAATAACATGAAATATCACAATTAACAATATGCTCATTAACCAAAAATAGTAAAATAAAGTCAAGAAAACCAAACAAAGTTCATAACCCTTTTATTAAAGCACTAGGCCAAAACCTATAACATATTTCTATCTCTTGTTGTTTCTAAACCCAAAACAAAACCTAGCATACTCCTATGATCACCAATGACAACATGTAATACAAATAAAAAAAATATAACCCAACATGCAAAATGATCCCTAGGTCGAATCCTGCGTGTTCCAACAACAACAAATCCCTTGCATGTTTTCAAAAAATTAAAAGACAATCAATATCATCATATATTAGTAGACAAAAATCCAATCAACCATATAGTAATAATACTTCTAATTTATCATCATGCACCAATCCATAGCTTATATAAGAACAAGACTTTTCATACTATAACTTTATTAAAATTTCTCATAATCAATAATGGAATTATTCCATAAACCAAGACCATAAAACAATACTATTAACCATAATCATTTAAACATATTTTCTATTGAAGACAAAACAAACAAGAATCAAGGTAACAAAACAACAACAATAAAGTTATAAGTTCCCATTACCTCTCTTGCTAGAAATCAAGTACCCAAAACAAATGGCCACCCTCTTTGAACAACCTAGGGTTTTCAAAACCCATATCAAGAAAAGAGATCAAAAAGATCTTAGGATTGAGGAGAAGGAACTTCGACTTAGAGGATTAAAATCGAATTCTCATTTCAATCAACATAAGAGACTAAAAGAACTACCTTACCTTTGTAGTCCGAAACCCTAGCACAACACCTTCACTATGCTCTTGTGAAATTCAAACCTAATAACACCATGAATATCACCTTAGAACCAAGAGAAAGAAGAAAATAATAAAACCATGAACCTTAAGCTCATACCTTAGGACCTCAAGCCTTAGCCTCCTCTTATTTCTCTTCTCCTTCTACTTCTCGGTCACGTTTCCTTTCTCTCTCTCTCTAGATGTCTTGGCCAGCCTCCATGCAAATGAGACCAAGACAACTTTCTTTTCCTATTATTACCCTAGTGGCCGAGTACCCTAATGCTCTAGCAAGAAAAGGTAACTTCAATTTCTTCTTTAATTTATTCCTTGATTTCCTACATTTCTAATAAAGGGTGGTGGACTTTCCTCTTCCCATTCAATTTCACACTAATGTGGGAATCTTCAAAAATATGGAAACAACTCCCTAGATTGCATTCACACACCACACACCACTCTCCCTATTTCTTTCCTTTCCTTTTTCTTTTTAATTCCTTAAATAACTAATAAAAAAAGAAATAATGCATGGGAAAAACTATTGCATGCTCACCATGCAACCATGCACATGCACACACACAAGTGCTCAAGTGCATCTCTATTAACCATGCACCTTAGTGCATCCAACCAAAACTCAAGAAAGCTCTTAAAATGGATTAATTAAATAAAACAAATAACAAAATTAAATTCACATAATTTCTATCAAATAATTAAAAATTATTTCATAACACTTAACAATTAATAATAAAATAAAGCATAATTTTAATTAAAATAAAAAAATTGGTGCGCTACATTTTCATTAAAAAATTCTTGCTTATTGTCTCTTCTGTGTTGATTACTAACTATTTTTTGCAGAGGGAGTTTGGTTAGTCTCAAACTAACATTGTTTTTGTACATATTGATTGAGTTCTATAAAAAAAATGATTTTTGTTTAAAAAGTTGCTAAATGGGGAGATTGTAAGATCCTAAAGTTGGCTAACTTATTTGAGACATTTTTTTTTATATTACTCAATCCATATTATTCTGATCTTACAAAATTAATGGTAAATCAATTAAAGCTTTTTATGGTAAAAATATCTTTAATACTTTCCTTACTTGTCTGATTTCTGATTTGTCTATTTAGACCACCTTATAGGGAAACAATTCTTTACATTTATGTGTATTGTTTTGATTGTTTTCTATATTAATTCATATAAAATCTGTGATTTTCGAATTAAAGATGAGAAATTTTAAGTTTTTATGCTTAATGAGGGGTACTAATTCAAAAAAATGCTAGGCATTTTTGTCATTTCAAAATAATGCCAATTCTTTTGAGCATACCAAAAATACCCCTAACACAACTCCCCTCGCCCCCCCCCCCCCCAATTTTGATTGCTCCTTTCTCTCTCTCTCTCTCACTCTCTTGGTTAATCTCCCTCGCCTGACTCACCAAAATCCAGTGAAAATCACCCTTGTCGTCGAAGCCTCCATCTCACTGCCGTGTTTCCTCCGTCGAAGCCTCCATTTCTCCCTCTCGCCACCCTTCTCGTCCCTCGTCTCTCAATCTTGCATAAAAAACCCATGAGCAATTCCCCCTCATCACGACTCGTCCCTCTCTCTCGACTCTCAATCTCTACCAAAACCCACGTTCGATAGGGGTTCGAGTTTCTCCCTCTCCACGAGCTCATATCGTCCCTCTCATTTAACATTACAAAGGTAACCTCTTGTTTTTTTTTCATTAAATTTGTGTTTGTAGTGTTAGATTTTAGGATTTTGTGTGTGTTTGTGTCTGGTTTTGGGTTTGAATCTAGTTGGTTAATGTATGGATTAGTGTGGGTATGTTGAGAGTGAAGTCTAGGTATTTTTGTGGTTCTGGTAAGGTTGCTTGATGGTGGTTCGATAGGGTTTCGATGGTGGTTCGATGCATGCCCAATAAGCTCAATAGGTTAAGCCGTTAAGGGTTCCAGGTTTAGGCTCGATAGGGTTCGATGCATGCTCGATTAGGTTCGATAGGTTAGGTCATTTGGGGTTCTAGGTGTATGCTTGTGTGGATTTGATGCATGTTCGATGGGGGTTCGATGCATGCTTTATTGGGTTCGATAAGGTAGGTCAATTAAGGGTTCCAGGATGAAGATTGAGGGATTCGATGCATGCTCGATGGGGTTCGATGCATGCTCGAAGGGTTGGGTATTTTTTTGGGTTCGATGGTTGTTCGATGCATGCTCGAGGTTGGTTCGATGGGGTGGGCGTTATGGGTTCCACGAACGGGTTCGATGGTGATTCGATGCATGCTCGAGGTTGGTTCGATAGGGTGGCGCTTAGGGTTTCCTGGTGCAGGGTCGGTAGGGTTTGATGCATTCTCGATATAGGCTCGATCGGGCAGGCATTTAGGGGGTTTGATGCATACTCGATGGGGGTATTGTCTGGGTTCGATAGGGTAAACCATCTGGGGTACATGATAATGTTGTAGTGGTTCAATGCAAGCTCAATAGTGGTTGATGGATATTGTAGGTTGGTTCGATGGGATATTTTTTTATGGAAATGTGCAGTTTTCTAGTTCGATGGGTACTCAATAAGGGTTTGATGGTTGCATTTATGTTTATTGATGGATTTTTCATGTGAATCTGTTTAACTGTATTATATATTTTTTTGTAGATGTCAAAGTTTCTTTTTTCCTTGACAGATTACTTTCCCAGTTGAGTCACATGCAGGGGTAATGGTTACTTTGAAACAATCAAGGACAAGTTTGAGGAGCTCGGGTTGATAGAAAGGGTGAAGGAATCCCCTTCCAAACAATTTTTCGTGGCTGAGAAGTTGGACTTTTATGCATCTCTCATACATCAATTAATGTTGTGCAAGATCTAGTGCAATAAAGAGGATGAGTTGCATTTCATTTTGGGATCTAGACCCTGTAGATTTGGTAGAGGCGAGTTTGCTCTGGTTACAGGGTTGAACTTCAGTGTTGGGCCATCTGAGACTGATTTGAAGAATCACCTGAGTAGTGACCGCTTAATCAAGGAGTACTTTAATGATGAAGAAACGCTGAAGATAATGCATTTGGAGGTTTCTTTAAAAAAACTGCATTGTAGTTGAAGATGCCTACAAGTTGGGCCTATGTTTCTTTGTTGAGAGGTTTTACTTGCACGAGAGGGCAAGCTAAATGTCTGGATAGATTTGCTGAACATGGTGGAGGACACTGAGTACTTCTTTACTTACCCATGGGGGAAGGTGTCTTTTAACAAGCTTATGGATGCATGTCAAAAAGACATGCTTCATCAGAAGATGAACTATGAGAAGAAGAAGGAAGTTAAGAGGAAATCGAAAGAAGAAAAATACAGTTTGTATGGTTATGTCCATGCATTGCATTACTGGGCATACGAGGCCATCCAGTAGTTTTCACGTGAGTATGGTATTAACTATGGAAACTGGTTCCCGAGGATGCTTAGTTGGTCGAGCAATAAGGAGCGTCTTATTTCGAAGGCCGACCTTGCACCGATGTTCAAGAAGACGAGTGTAAGTTCTTCTATATTATGTCAAAATACATTATTTATTGGTGGTTTCAAACTAACTTAATGCTTTGTGTTTGATGCAGTTTGGTTGTGTTATCCATGTTGAAGCCTCGACCTTCAGAGATAGATTATTATAGTGCTCTGACTGAGGGTGATGCTCCCTTGTAACTCCCACTGATTTTGAGAAGGTGGCAGAGATAGTTGATGAGGTAGCAAAGGCAGCCAATATTTTTGCTAATGTTGGCCCTGATGATGAGGATACCCTAGTCCCCATCGGCCCCAGCCCCATCAGTATACCCCAGTCTTGATCAACCTGATTTACGGGAGGTGTTGGAGAGGTTGGAGTGAGTCGAGAGTCATCAGGATACAGTCCTACAGAACCAGGTAGTTATCACGGATGTTGTCAATAAAATATTGACATTTGTACAAGATCTTCGGAGAGACACGATGGAGAATGATTCTGATTCCGACTCACTTGACCTACTAGATGATTATGTCATACATGACATAGGCCCTCCTCCGCCGATAGTACTCACAGCAGATCCTGAGACCCCAGGTGTTGCTATTATAGAACCTGGGGATGTTGTCGGGGTAGAGTTTGAATTGGCTAAGAGGAAAAGATGAAAGCCTAAGAAATTTGAAGACTACACCAACCCAACCAGGAAGAAACCTCGTGTGGATGCGATCGATGATGTGCCATTATTCCTCGACCCTCTGAAGAAGCCACTTGCAAGACAGTACAGGACGGTCGACAAGTGGTTGCTTGGAGATATTCTGAACAAGACGAAGAAGGATGTCAAAATTGGGATGCATGGTCCGAGTTGGTTTCTGGCACTGAAGACACCACAGTTTTGGATCGATGATGGGGTAAGTTGTAACGCCCTAAACTCCAGGGACCGTTACGGTGTGCCTTGTAAACAGTGCTAAACTCGCTAATCGAGTCATTTGGCCAAAATCGTGTAACTAAGTATGATTAGCGGTTTAGGGATTAAAATTTTTGGTTAAGATATAACGTTTCACTAGAACGTTTACTATATACATTGGGATCCCAAAAGTATAATTTAAAGGTCTATTACAAGAAAATATTTATGACCAGTCGATCTAAGTGGCAAAACAGGGTTTAACCCTAGTTCCTCTCCTTCAAACCTCGGCCGTGGCAGTCGAGCAGCTGCATATGTACACATCGTCACCTAAGCTCTCCAACTCAAGGATGGTCCAGATTTCTTTTGCCTTTACATGCACCACATAGCACCCGTGAGCCGAAGCCCAGCAAGAAAACTCAATATGCTCATGAACAGTCATATCACGATATCAAATCATGTCTGGCATGCCTAACAAACACAGCTCTATTTAAGCATGCAAATAAACTTAGATAACACTGGGGAATCAAGGATAAGAAATCATGCCCTCCTAATTAGATGACTATCAAGTCAATCCTAATCAGATGAGTGTTTCTACACTTGAGGTTCTGGTAAACCATACTGAGTGACTGTCAAGCAAGTCACTACGGGGCTCAATACCCAAAGCATGCAAATGATGATCAGAATGATCATATAGAGCTTATAGCCCTGAACAGATGAGTGAATATCACTTTGAGGTTCTATTAACCATACTGAGTGACTGAAAAGCAAGTCACTATGGGGCTCGGTGCCCATAGCCGTGTAACGAAATCGTTACCTGGGCTTTCCTGCAATGGCTCTAATCAGATGAGTGACTGATGTGTAGTCACTAGCTTAAACAGATGAGTGACTGATGGGTAAGTCACACAAGTGCTTTTAGTTTTCATCGAACTTGAGGTCAGTCCAGCATTAACGCTCTTCTGAGTCATTTAATGCAGATGTCGATTAGATCTAATCTTTTATTGGCTTGCGTTGAACACGTTAAGGTCGTCCTGACTTATGAGTCAGCACTGTGTGACCAGTGCCCAGTACCACTCCTAAACTTGACTAATGAGTCACAGCTTCACAGTTGATACTGACACCTTTGCCAATTATGACTAATTAGTCAGTACCATGCACAAGTAAGCAATGCTATCAGTATATATCATATGTCAAATATCCAAGAGTAGGGCATTCAGCATGCTTACTTAACAGTTGCTAGCTTAATTATGATCATGCACAAACACAGAGACTCAAGCTCTGATCAGTCTCATACTCAATATTCATGGCATGCCCTAAACACATGTTTCTCATGCATCACATATATCATAGTTAAACATCCAACATGCATCAAGAATAACCATGCATGTCACATATGGGGTGCCGTTTTCTTACCTCTAGTTCGAGCGAGAATTAGAACAAGAATGACTCTTGAGAACGATCGGTCCTTTAATCCCTTAGCGGTCACCTAGTCATAACCAAATACAATCTTCGATTAATGAAAATCAACCATAATAGGGTCTTTATCTAAACCCCACTCTCGGGACCTCGAAATGTACCCACACGGTGAGTAGATTCGATCCCAGGCCTTAAGGATTGAAACCCCGAGCCAAAAACCCTTAAAAACACTCAAAACGGGGTTATGAAGAAACAGGGTAGCGCTACCCTCCTAGTGCCCCAGCGCTCAAGGCAGAACCAAAACCGCCCAACACTCTCTGCAGGTAGCGCTGTAGCGCTACCTTCAGCCAGAAAATGCCCAGAAATCTCTTCCTTTGATTCCACCATTTTTAACTCAAACAAAAAGCTTCCAAACATCAAATTAAGTCCCAAATGAACCCAAATACCACCTCCACATGTCCTAGGCACCACAACCCCAAGAACCCTAGCCAAAACTCCAATCAATTCCCCCATTTCCAACTCAAAAACCAGCTGAAACTTAACTAAGAAAACAGAGCAAAAGCAAGAGTTCTAATGGATAAGAACTCACCTTAATCTCAGCAACACACCCTCTTCAATGATGGAGCATAACCCTAGCTTATCCCAGCTTGGTTCCTTGGCTTGATTCCTCAAAAAGAGCTTGAAAATTCAGAGAGAAATGGAGGAGAATTGATGTACGGGAGAAGGTGATTTTGATGCTCTGTTTTGAGAAGGTTTCTACAACTTTCTAAGCTTAAAAGGCTGAACAAATCCTTAGGGTGAAAAGACCTAAATGCCTTCAAGTCTAAAATACAACCTTAACAGCCACCAAGGGCAAAATCGTCCTTTCGCACCTAATTCATTAATCATAATTAACACCCTCAAATTCCCGCTATTCTCAATATACCCAAACACCAATAATCCATATCCCATTACCCTTTAATTCCCAGTAATGTTCTAATCATTAAAATCACCCTGAGGCTCACCCCGAGCCCTGAACTTAAACCCATTATGACCAGACCGAACACTTGCATTTCATGATCGTCTCTTGCCAAAAGGCTCAAACAAATCCACATATAATGTGGTACCATTCATAACTCACCCACATGCACGGAAATACACAACTACGCCCTCAACGGGCCAAATTACCAAAATTCCCTTATAATTATAAATACACCCATATGCATGAATTTATCATCATATAATAATATAATTCACATAAACATGAATATAATCATTTAATATCATAATAAATCAATTATGGACCTCCCGGCCTCCTAACCAAGGTCCTCAACCTTATTAGGAATTTTTGGGGAATTACATAAGTAATGATTTTAATATCTTTTATCTTGTTTGCATGTGGGTTCAATAGGGTTCGATGGGTAATTGGGAGGGGTTGAAATGGGTCTATTTTCGGGTTCTATGTGGGTTCGATATGGGTTCGATGGTGTGTTTGAAGGGTAGAGGCAGATGTTGTGGTTCTAGTAACTTCAATTTGGGTTCGATAGGGGTTCAATAGGGTTTGGTGGTGTGTTCGATGGGTAGAGGCTGATGTTTTGGTTTTAGTAGCCTCAATTTGGGTTTGATAGGGTTCGATGGTGTGTTCGATGGGTAGAGGTAGATGTTTTGGTTGTTGTAGCTTCAATTTGGGTTCGATGGTGTGTTTGATGGGTAGAGGCAAATGTTTTGGTTGTAGTAGCTTAAATTTAGGTTCGATAGGGTTCGATTGTGTGTTCGATGGGTAGAGGTAGATGTTTTGGTTGTAGTAGTTTCAATTTGGGTTCGATACGGTTCGATTGTGTGTTCGATGGGTAGAGGAAGATGTTTTGGTTGTAGTAGCTTCAATTTGGGTTTGTTAGGGTTCAATGTTGGTTTGATGGGTAAAGACAAATGTTATGGTTCTAGTAGCTTTAATTTGGGTTCGATAGGGTTCAATGTTGGTTCAATGGGTAGAGGCAGATGTTGTGGATCTAGTAGCTTTAATTGGGTTCGATAGGGGGTTCAATAAGGGTTCTATTGGGATGGTTTTAACAATTTCTTTCCTATTATTTTTGCAGCATATTGATGCGGCCGAGCATATGCTACGTAGGCGTCGCTAGTTCTATCCTGGAGTGTATCGACAAGATGTCATTCTGATGAATATTATGTTCTCACAAGTGGTACCAGCCCGTTATGACGCATATCAGAATGCCAAGGAAGAGGATAAGAAAAGGATTTTGTGGGATTCGAATGTGATGTCAATGATTACGGGTATTGACAATCAAGTTTCTGGCATCGTGGAAGGGGATATACACTATATATTGGTGCCAGAACTACCTTCAAGCGCACTTGTTTGTAGTTGAAGCATCCAATTCTACTTGGAATCTGAATGTTTATGATTCAGATGTGACGGTGATAAGTGAGAAACAATTGTAATCCTTTATAAAGTCATGGTCTACTTTGTTCCCATCTTTGTTATTATAGTCACATCTTTTCAAGGACGATCCTCGAATGATAATTCCACCTGGAGCTAAAAGATGCAAAGAGTTCAAGGTGAACCACATGCTATTTGATTCAGTACCCCAAACCAAAGTCAGGTAATAAAAATTCTTGGTTTTAGTTATCTTAATTTGGGTTCGATAGGAGGTTAGATGTATGTTTGATAGGGGTTCGATGTAGTTTCGACTGGTAGAGGCATATGTTCTGGTTCTTGTTATCTTAAGTTGGGTTTGATAGGGTTCGATGGGGGTTCAATAGGAGTTTGATGTATGTTCGATGGGTTAATTTGCACATGTTATTATTCAAGTTTTTTAAATTTTATCCTGGTTCTTGTTACTAATGCAGTTTATGTTTCGTTCACAGTGGAGATTGTGGTGTGTACGCCATCAAGCACATCGAGCACTTATTGGGTAGGCTACCACTTCACACGATCTGCGATGACAACATGGAGTTGTTCATAAACAAGTGGACAGTTGACTTATGGTATCATAATGTTAGGCGTTGAACATTCTGTTCTTGTTATATTTCTTTGCTTAAATTTCAAGTTATTAAAAAAAATTATGTATCGAGCATGCATCGAGTAGCATCAAGCATGCAAATAATTAACTACAATTAGCACTATAAACCCAAGCATCGAGTAGCTGTCGAGCATGCATTGAGTTTTATTCGTTAATTTAGCTAGTAACAGAATTATTAGGCATCAGGAAATACACATGGACAGTCATCGAACATGCATTGGTGGCCATCGAGCATGCATTGGCTGCCATCGAGCAGGCATCGAATAGATGACCAACACAGAATACAGTTTAAATAAAATACAGAAAAAATAACCTGACCAATCCAGTTTAAATAAAATACAAAAAAAAAAATTATACTCAGAGCCGAGCTTTGCATGAGGACTTGTTGTGGCCACGACCACCATGTCTACTGCACTTACGCATTTTCACATCTTTTTCCCCATCGGATGGCCAACGGTTTGTCCTTGGTCTTCCTAGCTTTGGCTTCTTTGGACGACCAACTTGTTGTTTCTCTACGGGTACACCAACTATCATATTCTTAATGTCATCTGGAAGTATCCAATCATCCTTGCTCCCAGTTGGATAAATGGTTTCTTTGTACGAATTCCTCCATGACTCAATGGTGTAAAACGGTGAACACAAAGAGTAAATGTTCATCCCACGATCTATAGCTGCTGCAGCTGCATGGGGACAAGGTATGCTTATGAGCTGGAATACCCCACATGAGCATGATTTCGTCATAAAATTTACCTCAACATCACCTTTTGCACAAGTTACATGAAACTCGAAACTAATTCCTTCTAGATAGGTAGCTATGGGAGGATCCATTCGCTTGATATTTTCAAAATGCTTTAGACATTCGGTCTTCTTCCATGCATAGGCTGATGCCCACATCTCGTTGTGACAGTGATCAATCTTGAACTTAGCTTTCACATTCATACTGATGTGATGGTAGCATGCGTTGTGGTAGGCATCAGGAAAGACAATCTCTAGAGCATGAATAATGCTAGCGTGCCTATCTGAAACGAAAGGCAGGTCATCAACGTCCCCAATGGCTTCCTTCAATTTCGTCATGAAATATTTCCACGAGTTGTGGTTCTCACTATCCACCAACCTGAACACAATTGGATATAAATGACTATTCGCATCCAACATAACGACACATAGCATATGGCCACCATACTTGTTCTTCAAGAACGTGCCATCCACACATATCACAGGATGACAAAATCTAAATCCCCTCATACAAACTCCAAGGGAAAAGAAGCAATATAGGAAACGACCATCTTCAGTGACAAAATTAGTAATTGTACCTGGATTCTTTTGCTGCAACATGTGCAAGTAAGAAGGCAACTTACAATACAAATCTTCATATGTTCCCCTAACATACGTAAGTGCCTTATCTCTACATCTCCATGCCTTTTCATAACTTATATCAATACCGAAATATTTCTTCATATCCTCCTTTATGTTGCTTGCCATGTAGTTGGTCCCATCAACTGTGTATTTGTTCTTTATGAGGTGCCCAACAACCCACGATGCAGTTTGGCGATGACCTTTTTGTCTCACTTCTAGTGAGCATGTGTGTACGCTCTTATACATCGTGATCTCAACATGGGGGACATTGGTAGCTTTTTCCCTCTCAATCTCCAACAACAGTCAGGATCTTTGCATGTGATATACCACACGTTAGTACCAGACTTTTTCACCACATACTCAAAGTTATTCTTCATTGCAAATAGAGCACCTTTGGTTTTTAAATTAGTCTTGTCCTCAAAAGTCTTCCCAACATATATTTCTCCCATGGGTGCACCAGATGATGAGGAATGTGTTTTAGCAGATGCCTCAATATCTTCTTTTGTAAACATTGGGGCACTCCATCTGGTGTGATCCTCTCTTGATACAATTATCTCCCTCCACCTAGTGTTATCATCTGTCCTAGTAGGACGATTACTGCTTCTGACAGGTATTCGACGTCCTTGAGTTGGGAGGTGTGCTTGTGCAAGAGGCAGTCCTGACTCTTCTTCTACTTGTTGGGCTTAGGAAATGTCTAACTCCTCATTTGAAACATCTACACTATAATACGATTCATCCTCGTAACCATCATCATTATCTTCAAAGCAATTACCAACTAGATCATCATTCACATAGGGATCGTACTCATATGCCTTAAGCACACCTGTGGGACCTCCATGTGGTATATCAAGCTGAACAGTAGCCATCATATCAGTAATTGGAACAAAAGTGCTTACCTCCCTAAGATGCTTGTAACTGCTACATGCAGAAGATGGATCAACATTGGTCGTGTCTTTTTTGTTCACACTAGGAGAATGATCTGACATGGCATTCTTCTTAACTAGAGTCACATATAAGGCTATCCATTCTTTCAAGCTTATTCCTAAGAATACATGAACTTGATGATCATTCCTCAATTGATTCGGTGCAAATGGTTAGTCGCCGCATACGTATGACACCTCGAGTTTTAATTCATACACCTCTCTATCCACCTGAAATGTCTCGTGCAGTATGTCAAGTAGTTGCAAGTAAGTGACATCATTCTCTATTGGTATCATTTCACCTTCAACATTCTTAAAATACCTTTTCCTACCATCTGTTTCCCAAACACTGTTGTAAGAAACAAATACGTAAACAGTAGAACCTGAAATAAAAAAAAATACAAATACAATTAGCTGAAAATATAGAAAAAAAAATTCAACAAGCGTGAGTCGGGGATGCCATCGAGTATGCCTCGACTACCATCGAGCAAGAAACAATACCCATCAAGCACACCAAAAAACACAATTAAAATGCACACCATCGAGCCTGCATTGAGTAAACATCGAGCATGCATGAAAACATGCAAAATCACACTACCATCGAGCTTATATCGAGCAGACATTGAGTAACAATCAAGCATATATGAAAATATACAAAATCACACTGCCATCGAGCTTATATCAAGCAGCCATTGAGTAACAATGGAGAATGTATGAGATCGTGAGAATGCACATGATCATCGAGCCATAATCGAGCAGGCATCGAGAAGGCATCGAGTAACCATCGATCATGCATGAAATCGTGAGAATGCACATTACCATCGAGTTTGCATCGAGCAGGCATCGAGCACAACTCAAACCCAAAAAAATTACATAAAATGCAAATCGACAAAAAAAAAACTAAAAATATGTGCAAATATTGCTCAGATTTGTTCGAAATACCCAAAAAGTTTAAAGGAAACATTACTATTCCAAGTATTTAAGCAAAAATTGCTTACCCATAAGTTTGTACTACAAGATTCCTCAAAAATTAATTTGGTCTTGATCTCTACAAATGGCTTCCTCTCAAGGAGGAGCTCAGCTGTTGGTAGTGCTCAGATCTCTACCCGTGGTGCTCTTAATGGTGTCGTGAGGTGAGGTGAGGTGAGTGAGAGAGAGTGAACAGAGAGAGAGAGAGAGGAAACGAGAAGAGGGACGAGAAGAGGGTAGGGGAATTGCGAGAGTGATATTTTGGGTATGCTAAAAAGTTTTGACATTATTTTGAAACGATTAAAGAGCCTAGCATATTTTTGAGTTAGTACCCCTCATTAAGCATAAAAACTCAAATTCCCTTAAAGATTGGTGGGTTGTTTCATTTTCTGAAGTTTGTCTAGGTACATGTTGAGCTGTCTAATTGCCTAACTGACTTAACAATTTGGGAAACTGACAGATCCAACAGACTTTCTATTTGGAGAATTTATGGATATTCTCTTCTTTGATTTCGTGGGTTGCTAAAAAAGGACTTCGTCTTGATTATAAATAGAAGTCTTGACAATTAAGGAAACTCACTCTTTTCATATGATATTTCACTCTTTTATTGAAAACTATGATTATATTTTTGTGAGACTAAGAATGAATATAGTGGGTCTTATTGGTTCGTAGTTTGAAAATTGTATTTTCAAAAAGTGTGTTTCTAAAATAAAATCTGAATTTATAGTTTGAAAATATGTTTTTGAAAATGTAATTGGTTCAGTATCTGAAAACTGTTTTTGAGTTTTAAAGAACTGAATATGTGATCGGTATGGAATCTAAAAATATAAAAAAGTGATAGATTTGTAGGATTTTATGATACAATGATTTGGAATCAGAGAAAACGTAATTTTTTTGTTTTTGATTTTATAACACAAAATTAGAATACTGATTTGAATTTTATTTTCAAAAATATCTTACCAATCACTTATTCTTGTAAGTCCACTATTTTCAAAATTTTAAAATAATAAAATTAGATTTGGATAATCTACCCAACACACCTTTGGAGCTGTCATTTCTATTGTCTATATTTTTAAAGAGGAAATTACACCAAATATGGGATTTTTTTATAAACTTTGAAAAATATGGCAGTTTTTTTTTTTTTAAAGTTTTTTATGGCATATTTTTTTGTTTACATTTTTATGGGATTTTTTTTCTCATATATTTGTATACCATATTTTATCTTTTATTATTTTTTAGTACCTATTTTTTATATATTTTGAAATTATTTTAATAATTTTAATCTATTTGTGTTCATTTTTATCATTTATATTTGATAAAATATTTTTTTATATAATTCTTTGAAAGAAAAAACTAAGACATATTCAAAAGAAAACGATTGTATTGATTATTCTTATATTATTATTGGTAGTATTATTTTTTTTGTTCTTTTCTCTTTTGTTGATTTTCCGGATTCTTATTGTCTCTCTATATTTATCTATCTATATATCCATTTCTCTTTTCTCTTCATTTGCTTTGATTTTTTTTTCTTAGTTGTTTGAAAGTTGCTGCTGAGTTTTCAAATTCATATGGATGTGTCTTCATATAATTTGGATTGATCTTATCTTCTTCGTCTTCTTTTTCTTCTTCTTCTTCTTCTTCATCATCTTCATCTTATTTACCTGGAGATATATTAGAAAGTGTTTGCATTGCATATTACAACAGCCTAATTCATCCACTGCTACTCTCACTTCCTCAATTGTTTCCACCACTGCTCCTCCAAAGAAGAGAAGAAATCAATCATCATCAAGCAAGTATCATTTATATTTTGAGATTATTTTAATAATTTTAATCTATTTGTGTTAATTTTTATCATTTATTTTTTATAAAATATTTTTTTACATTATTATTTGAAAGAAAAAACTGAGACATTCATCACCATACTTTTTATTCTCATTTCTTCTTCTTGTTTTCCATTTTTCATCTTCTTTAATCAACATTTTATCCACAGTAACTGGTTACCCCTATCAAAACAATTTTGATTTTTTTTGTGATAATAATCGTATGCCACTGTCTATTTTTTTAATGATGTGTGGTAACCGATTACAACTATAAAAATCAGTTTTATTCTTTAAGAGGTGTTGTAGTAACTGGTTACAACTATAAAAGTAATTTTTATTTTTTTAAGTAATGTACCATTATCAAAATATCAACTTAATTGTAACTGGTTACTCAGTGAGATTTGGAAGAAAAAAAAATGATATGAAAAAAATAAACTAAATTGATCTTGAAAGTAACTGGTTACAACTAGGTCTGAAAAAAAATGAAAAAAAAAAACAGAGACAGTTGCATTGGTAAATGATTACTTAGCCAAACTTGGAAAAAAATAAGATTTAGACAGAAAATATAAACTAATCATAATTGTAACTGGTTACAGCGAGGTTTGAAAAAAAAATCAAATCTAAAAAAAAAACCAATTGCTATGGTACCTGGTTACTTAGTCAAGGGTCAAAACAAAATCAAATCTAAATAAAAGAATCTAAATTAATCGTTATCGTAACTGGTTACTTATAGGTCTAAAAAAATTAGATATGAATAAAATGAATCAGGCGTCATGGTACCTGGTTACTTAAACAGATTTGGAAAAAAAAAACCCAGAAAAATCAAAAGTTTTGTTTGCTTGTTTTTTTATTTCTTGTACTTGTATTCTGAATAAATTTTGTAAACCTATTGATACATTTTTTGAGCAAATGTTTTAGTTCTATTTCTTTAAATAATTAATAAACACATAAATATTTATGTTAGAACCTTATTTGATGAACGTTTGGCTGCTAAACCTATATCCAATTGATCTAAACATCACAGGGAAGAACCTTTTGACAACTTTTGCCCTTTTCAACAAAAAAAAACTAATCAGCTAACCTAAGCTTTCATATGTTAAAAGTACCCTAAAATATTCAACTACCTAGTTTCCTATACTACCCTAGTCTACATTAAATAATAGCAGTCAACTTTTCTTAAGTACATTTCTTAAATCAAATCAAATATGAAGTCAAGTACTTGGTTACTTAAACAGATTTAGAAAAAAAAAACCCAGAAAAATCAAATATAAAGTCAAGTATCTGGTTACTTAAACAGATTTAGAAAGAAAAAAAAACCCAGAAAAATCAAATATGAATTTCAAAATCAGATGTGAAAAAGAAGAAAAAGAATAAAACTAGATTTGAAGAAAGAAAAAGAAGAATAAGAAAGACCGAATAAGAAGAAGAAGAAGAAGAATAAGAAGAAAGAAAGAAAGAAAGAAAGAAGAAGAAAAAGAAGACGAAGAAAAACCAGTTCGTCGTCGTCGTCGGAGGCAGCGACAGAGGTAGCATCGCCGGAAGAAATCTGAGGAGAGACTGTGAGAAAGAAAATAAGAAATGAGGAAGAAATGGGGGAGGAGAAAGAAAGAAATGAGAAAAAGAGAGAGATCGTGAGAAGAGAAAAGAAAATAAAAGAATTAAGTTTATGGTAATTTATTTACCATATTTTAAATTTTTTTTCCAAAACTTATCATATTTTGTACAATTATTTTTTTCCCATAAATTTAGAAACTAATGAATATTTACATAAACATTTCTTGATGTCACTTAGGCCCAAATTTCTGCCCACTAGGCTCTACCATCGGCATGAGACGGGCGGTGCGACATTTGACAGGTGTAGTAGTATCGATATAGAATGAACAAATTACAATTTTAAAGAAATTCTTTTGAAATTAAAAATAAAAAGAAAAAGAAATAAAAAAGAATTCTCAAAATTAATTAATTAATAAATGAAAAAGAAAAAAAAGAATCGGCTAGAGAAATCGAGCAAATGCATCTTTACTCCGCTACTGCTACAGCAAGAACTACAACGCTAGCGTATGGTTCTCGCTATCGTGTGCCTACTCTGAACCACTTCTTAACCTTCACCCTTTTTCATCATCATCGTCGACCTCATCCTCGACCCCCACAAACTCCAACTTTTTCTCTCTGCCCTCGGTTCCCAAGCGTTAATTTTCTCACGGGAAACTCACCTTTTTTTAGGATGGAGGTAACCCACTTCCCAATTCACGTCTTTAAGGTTTTCATGTCATCTGTTTGGGTTCTGAGAAAATTCATGAAAAGGCTAGATAAAGAACCAATTTCTGTAATTGGGTTTTGGTGGGGTTATTATGTTAAATAATATATATTTATAATATTTAGACCGTGAGATTGATTAAAGCACATGATCTCTCTCTATATATATGGGTGTTTTGGAAGTGGGTTTGGTTTTTGATGATAATGAAAATAAATTTTGAGTCTTTTATGTTGGTATTTTTGTTTGGTTAATGTTGACGGTGCTTCAAGTTATATTATTGCAGGCCTTGATGGTTGTGTGATAATGTTTTTGATGCTATTACGGATTAGATTTTGCTTTGTGTTGTTTGTGTGTGGTAAGAGTTTATAAGAGGAAGTATTGCCAAATTTATGTTGCAAGAAAGGGTTCTTATGTGGTACTGGTATACCAAAAATAACCATGAAGTAGTAATTTGAACGTGTTAGGAACTCCCATTTGTCAAGTCATTGGTTCTTTAACATTTCTTCATTGGCACACTCGGATTCCATAGCATTTGTTCTTCTATGGGGTTAGCGGTTTTTTAGTTAGATCAAGTTCTAGTGATGGGTTGGGTTGTTCTTTATGTGTTTGTTGTGAAATGGAATATTACCTCGGTTACTTGTTAGTGTATATAGTTATGTATGGACGGTTTGATGTGTCCTTGTACTTGCCAGGTAATTTTTCCTCGAGTACTGTGGGCGTTCTATATTATATTGTTTATTACTAGTGGGGAGGTGGCTCCTACTTTAATGTTTTTCATTTGTACACACATCCGAGTCTCTTGGATGGGCAAATTCAGGCCATAGCTGACTGCTCTGCCCCTAGTGTTGAGGTTTGTCAAAATGATGAGGTATTTACTAGAACAAAGTCATCAGCTCTGCCCTTTGCTAATTAATAGTGTTTATGGTCATAGTCACTTGTTAACGGGTACTTCTAGTGTGATACTTACTACCATTTTCTTCTTCTATTCCAGAAATTTTTTACTATGTTGTGCTTTCTTTATTTAATTCCTCAAAGTTTATGTGTTTTTTTTCTTTTTCCATTGACTTGGTTTTAATTCATTGGGAATTTTCTGTTTCGTTTTTATTTTGAAATTTTTACAGAAATTTTGGAGTGGGAGTAGCATTTCTAAGAACAAAGCAATGGTGGAGCAGCTGCAGCGTTATGGAGTGATTTCGTCCCAAAAAGTAGCTGAAGTGATGGAGGCAGTGGACAGGGCTTTGTTTGTACCAGATGGGAACCCACCTTACTTTGACACTCCCATGGCCATAGGTTATAATGCAACCATTTCTGCTCCGCATATGCATGCAACATGCCTTCAGTTGTTGGAGGAGAACTTGCAGCCTGGAATGCACGCTTTAGATGTTGGCTCTGGTTTGTTCCATTGCCCTACCTATATGGCTGCAAATGAAACTATTATATTCTTCTTTATGTTTTAAAGTATTTTAAAATAGACTACTTGAGCCTGAATAAAACATAATTGTAATACCTTACCTTTGAATTTGAATACCTTTAGCATTGCCTTATGTGCATTTTTTTTTGGTTAATTAGTGTTAGGCAGCATACTTATGAAGATTAGGGGTTCAACAATGGTACTTGATGTGAAATTATGAATTTGACTAGCTGAAAACTGAAAATGTTATATTTTTCAAAGTTTAAGTACAAGCTATACCTGTTCTGAGCTCGTGGGTTGTGTTGTTTTCCTTGTGGTTTTTACTCAACAAACAGGGATATCAGTGAAAGTCATCGTCCTTTTTGATTCATAAATTACTGTTGCCTATTTCTAATTAATACTTGCGAGGATATCAGCTTATCTGATATCATAATCTCTGTTATTTAGATCACAATTCTCTCTTTTTTTATTTCAAAATACATAATGCTCTCTTTCTTTCTTTGTAGGAACGGGGTACCTAACAGCTTGTTTTGCACTGATGGTCGGGCCACAAGGTCTTGCAATGGGTGTAGAACACATTCCTGAGTTAGTTACCTCCTCAATCCAGAATATTGAAAAAAGTGCTGCTGCACCGTTGTTGAAAGAAGGTTCTCTCTCACTGCATCTTGGTGGTAAGCCAGTTATTCTCTTTGCTCTACTTTTAGATTCGGGAAGTCTTCGGTTTCTTTCTTTCTTTCTTTTCTCACTGTCTTTTCAGATCTCATTATCATGCCATGAATAGTCTGAATTGTTTTGTTTGGCAATTGTTTCATTTGAGCAGATGGAAGACTTGGTTGGCCAGAATTTGCACCCTATGATGCTATTCATGTCGGGGCAGCTGCGCCAGAAATCCCCCAACCACTTATCGATCAGTTGAAGCCAGGAGGCAGAATGGTCATTCCGGTGGGGAATATATTCCAGGATCTTAAGGTAGTGGACAAAAAAATGGATGGTTCTGTCACTATCAGGACTGAAACTTCAGTTCGCTATGTACCACTCACTAGTAGAGAAGCTCAGTTACAAGGCTACTGAATCTGAAACAGTTTCCCACCAGAAGTTTAATCTTGCTTTGTTTCAGTGGATTTTCTTTCTTTAGCTTCTATTTCGAGTAGTATTGGAGCTCGTCTTTTATACTGCTTGGCCAGGAGTATTGTATAGATGTGTAAATTTCCTTAAAAGAAAGAAAGACAGAAATCCTCTCTCTATTCAGGGTAATAATAATTGAACTTATCATCTGTATGTAAATTCTTTCCCCCCACCCCAAGGATGTTTTTACCATTTATAAAGATTTAAGATTTCTGCCTAATCAACTTCCTGCATTTGGAATAAGTTTGTGGTTTTTGTGTAATTGCGGAAGAATACAAACCATGTAATCTTGGCATATCCTTATCTTGGTACATTATATGGGTTAATTAAACAGTAATGGTTAAGTATTTATATTTTTATTTTTAAAATTGGAGCATCTCTACATTCTGGAGAAGTGTTTTATTTTTAAGATCATTTAAGTATGGATTTCCATTATCTGGAGCAATTTGCAATGGATGTTTCTTCTGGTTTATAAAGATGAGAGAAGAAAAATCCGTCTGAGAAGAGAACAAGACCAAGCAAAAGAAGATGGCTTCACAATTGGAGATTCTCGGGAGAAAAAATGCCCGTATATTTTTTTTAAAATTTTTTCTGTGTTTGATTTTGTAAGAATATTGTTTTAGGGTCTGTAATTTTTGTGACTGTTCATGCAATTGCAGATGTGGTTTGTTCATGTAATTGCAGATGTGGTTTGTCATAGTTAAAGGTTTGATCCAAATACTATTGTTGCTTTCTCACAAGAACTAAAGACAAGCAGGAGGTTTTTTGTTCAACAGAACTTGGAATAAAAAAGAAAAAACATTTGGGTCATTAAATTTGCACCCCGAGGCACTCCATTAATTAAACAAAATTTTATTTTATATTGTTTTCATATAATTTTTAAAGAAATAACGTATAATTAAAAAAAACTTACTTTAACACGTTTTTATATATATTTTTGTTTTAAATTTTTTATTTAAATATATTATTTTTTACGTATTTCTAAGAATATGACAGAATTTTTTTTTAAAAAAGATGTGAGTATAAGTTGAAAAATATATATTATATATTAATTTTTAATAAAAGTAGGTGTCTTAATCAAATTTTGGAATGCAAATATAATCTTACTATACATTAACTAATTTATAAATTATAGTCTTTAAAGAAAAAAATTCCTAATATTTTATACATAATATTTAATTAAAATATAATATATAACTAATTATATTCTCATAATTTTAAAAATATCTATATCTATAACATATATAAAAATGTGGGTGAAAATAACAAATTTTGGTTAAGTTATTTTGTCATTTTGTTACTATTCATTGGTGAAGTTATTTTGACATTTTGTGTCTAATATCAATGTTGAAAAAAAAAATATAAAATAAAAATATAATAATATATATTATTATATATAGAAAAAAGTGATATTAGTCAAATTAGTGGAGATAGATATCTCCACTTTCCCACATTCCACTCTCACTACTCTTCACATACTCCACTTTCTTTTCCACTTAACATAAAATATACTCTATAAAAGGGAAAATAAATTAGGCACAAAAATGAGGAGAGAGAGAAGAGAAAAACAAATTCTGCCAAAATTGTGAGAGAGATTACGATAAAAAAAATACAAGAGAGAGGAAAAAACTCTAACAAAATTATGAGAAATTACGATAAAAAAAGGGAGAGAAGAGAAAACTCTGTCAAAATAAGGAGAGAAACACTACGATAAAGAGAAAGTTAAGATTTTCATCTTCAAAGATTTCTATAAAGTAAGTACTAGGGCTTGCCCCTATTTTCTTTTCAATATTTCAAGCATCTTTTCTTCTCCATTGATTTTATTCTTTTGTCTTAGGTCCACTTTGACCTAGGCTTTATAAGCCACAAAATGTCTCTAAAAGTGAGATATAGCCAAAGTGGAAAGAAGAAAACCTGATTTCCCCATGTCATTATGTTGCTCAAATTCTCCTAAAATTAAAATGAATTTTCATGGTCCACTTTGGCCTAGGCTTCATTAGCCACAAAAGGACTCCAAAGATGAGATATATACATGAAAGATATGATAAATTATAAAATTTATGTTGTCAAAATTTCTTAAAATGTAAATTTTGATTAAACAATAAAATCACGGCAACGAAATTTCCCAATATCCAATACTACATTTGAATTCATTTAGTCTCTAGGCAAGGGCCAAAATCTAAAAAAAAAAGGTTTAAAATCGACATATATGCCAAAGTAACAATAATAATAATAATAATAATAATAATAATAATAATAATAATAATAATAATATGGCCGATAAAAAGAACTCGGACTCAAAAATGCCAACAAGAAAAATGATATAATCATATGATATGTGTGTGTGGGCTTCAAAAGAATCTATATACAATATATACAATTATGTATACAATATATACAATTATATACAAAAGAATCTATATACAATATATACAATTTGTACCTTTATAAATATACAGTGTAACAGTCTTGGCTACCCAGGGCGTTACAACTTGGTATCAGAGCGTCCTAGGTTTAAGGGTTCCTGAAGACCAGCTGGACATGTACATTCACCGCTAAAGACAAGCTTGACTCAGGATTTGGTAAATGTGTATACATGTTTATATGCTTAAGTGATTGGAAAGAGCTATGCTTGTTGTTATCTGTTGGATTAATAGGGAGCATGCGATATTGATAGGGCCTGGCCCTTGACTACTATGTGACAATATTGAGGCGTGCTTATTAGCATTGCCATGCATGTAAATGAATATCTGGAATGATTACTTGTATATTGCTGATATATGGATGAATACATGGATAAATGTTTATATTTTCATTGATGTATGATAATTTTGAGGCATGCTTATTAGCATCGCTGATGCATGTGGATGAATTGTTATGTTTCGATTGTTTGTGTTTGGTGGATTATGGAAAGACTATTACCCTATCATCATAGTTTGATCTTCGAGTCGTTGATTGCAGATTAACTTGGACAGATATGAGTCTAAGGCGATCTACGCGACTAGTCGGCACCAGGTCTGAGACTAGAGATGATGACCAGGGCTAGAACCCTCCGCCAGTCCCTGAGAACTGGCAGCAGATTATGGCAGATATGCAGGCCCGACTTCGAGAGCCAAGATGAGCAGATCCGTCTTTTGAGGCAGCAGGCTCCGTCAGGGAGTGTTGCACCCATTGTGCAACCTGCAGTGGTACCAGTTGTTCCGCCAGTGGAAGTGGGGAATAGGTGGGAGCCGTTATATGAGCGGTTCTGGAGGCAGCATCCTCCAATCTTTTAGGGAAGACCTGATCCACTAAAGGCCAAACAGTGGATGACTATGATTACTGCTATCCTGGAATGAGGGTAGAAGGTCATGACAGAGTGGCCTATGCCACATATATGCTGAGAGAGGATGCTCGCATTTGGTGGGAGGTGGCATCACAGACTAGAGACGTTATTACTTTGAGTTGGGATGGGTTCAAGGACTTGTTCAGTCAGAGTACTATAATGTTGCCATCAGGGCAGCAAAGGTGAATGAATTTGTGGGATTAGTACAGGGCAACATGACAGTTACTGAGTATGCCCTGAAGTTAGTACATGCCCATATGTATATCCTTCAGCCTATAAATAGGACTCAAGGGATTCATTGAAAGGGGAATAATTTGTATTCAGAGAAAATCAGTGTTTTTTATACACAAACTTTTGTATCCTCTTTTGAGCTTGTGAAACTCAGTAAACCCTAGTCTGTTGATCGCAGGTTTCATAGTAGATTAATAAAAATACTAAGTGGAAGTAGGTTATTACCAATATCTAGGGTTGAAGCACTATAAATCCTGGTGTCGTTTAGTTCTTGCATTCAACTTACAAATATTTATCATTTTGGTGACTCCGTGTCGTTGGCTAAATCATCAGTCAATATTTTGGTGCTTTCATTGAGAGCTGAACTCAAGACCTTCAAGAAAATCAATGGCAAAAACAACCAGGATAGCGGAGCAAACTTCTGGAAATATGCCAAATCAACCTCTTCCACAAGATTTAACAGAGGATGAGCCACATGTAGATCTGGAAAAGGAGGATATGGATGTTGAAACCTTGCAAACAATTTTGATTGTATTGCAAGAGGAATTAGCTAGTCTGAAAGCTAACCAAGAGAATGTGGCTGAGACAATGGTGCTACAGCAAAGGGAGATTGACCGGCAATGCCAAGAACTGAATGAGAGACAAGCTGACATGGACCGCCAACAGAGGGATGCCACAGCGGCCATTTGATTGGCACGAGGACAACCTGCACCTACCTCCCAACCGGATCAGCCACCCAGCACTCACCCCCAACAAAATCCACATTTAGAGCATCCCAGTATCACCATAATCCACCACAACCAAGGAATCCTCAAGGATCGGAGCAACCTCCTGCTACTCAATAGGAGAGACTAGTCCAAAATACTGAGAGCAACCACCCTCTCAAGCTCGTCGAGATAACGCTTAGCAGCAAAGGCAGAATAGGGTCGAGCAGCATCCCAGAAGCCTTAGACGCTAGACAGCTGGGGAGCGAAACCCTCCTAGCAGGGGACAACGTCCCTCAGGATGCAGAGGACAGGTGGATTTAGGCTCTATAGTCAGAGGTCCCCCATGACATAGTAATGTCAAAGGATTTACTAACCAACACAGGCCTCCCTTGTCTATCGAGACATACCAGCAAGGAGAGAGGAAAATAGTGCAAACAATAGGTCGCACACTCATAGGTCACAATTCAAAGATGGCCATGATTATAATGAGGCAGACTCTAGCAGGAAGAACGCTGGTCAACAACAGGAAGAGAGGGGCAAGCGACAAAACCCTCCACCAATGGAGAACCGACCGATAAGCCAAAATGTTAGGGGCAACCTAAACAACCCAATGTCTTTGATCGACTAGGCGCAAGTGAGCAAAGGCAAAGGGATGAAGACCTGAGGGATGTACTTAATAATCGAAGGGAAAGGCACGACGAGTACTTCCCCCCAGCTCCGGTCACTTTAGCAATACCAGATACTGTACAAGCCCAAATAGATGCCTTGAATCAGACTGTGCAGCAACTGGTTGGGAACAGAGCGTCCCATATAGAATTTGATTGGAGGAAGGGCACCCCATTTATTCATAAAATTTTTGTGGTAGAGACTCCAAGCAAATTCAAGATGCCAATTTTACCCAACTTCACAGGGGGGAGGATCATGTATCTCACGTTAACAAGTTTGAGATACAGATGGACATCCAAAAGGTTTCGGATGATGCTCGGTGCATGATTTTTCCTGCCACTTTATCTGAATCTGCTCAGGAGTGGTATTTCAAATCCCCTTTGGCAAGTATAGTTTCCTAGGAGATGTTCGTGAAGGAATTTTACGGACAATTCTATGTTGGTCGAATACACCCGACAGAGGCCAATCAGCTGGTCGAGATTCGACAGAAGGAGGGAGAAATCTTAAAGGGGTATATCCAGCGATTCATGCGAGCAGCTGCTCGGGCCAAAACTGTTTGAGATTAGGGAAAGATGATGGCACTCACAGCTAGATTACGACGCCATTCTCCCCTTTGGACTAGTTTGTAAAAGAATGGAGTCAAGAGCACTCAGGAATTTTTGCATTGAGCAGACAAATATATCAAGTTTGAGGAGGCTATCGCCAATAAAGGAAAGTCTCCTATGGATGACCAGGGCAAGAAAGAAGACCCCACCAAAGCCGCCAATGGGTCTAGTAAGCCCAACGACAACAACAAAAGTAATGGAAAAAATGGGGGGGGGGGGGGGGGGGAAGGCGAATAACGAACCTGCAACATTTGATAGCAAGCGCCCCAAACAGAACAGATACGAGCCAAGGTTCACTAATTATACTGCCCTGGTTGATATCTGAGCTGAAGTATATCAGGCCAGTCATACCACTGTTCCCTTTAGGTGGCTAGCCCTGATTAGAAAAGATATCTCCAAAAGGGATACAACCAAGATTTGTTGTTTTAACAATGACTATGGCCATGACACCAACGAGTGTAACTAGCTAAAGGATGAGATCAAGTTCCTTATCCGCCATCTAAGGAGGTATGTACGAGTAAGTGAAGGTTCTCAATAGGAGGCTCAAGGAGGCAATGAGCAGGCGCTTGCACGCCAATGCTCGTCTCCTCTACAGCTAGCTTTGGTTGCCGATACATTGCTAACCATCTGCGAAGGACCACATATAGCAGGTGACAGTGGTAAGGCGAGGGAGAGATATGCCAGAACCCTACGTCACGACCAGGATATCGAAATGCTGAATGTCAAGGAGCGAACTCCCAAAAAAGCCCGAATAGAGGAAGAATCAATAACTTTTTCCAAGCTAGATGCTTAGCATGTTTGATTTCCCCACTCAGATCCTTTAGTCGTGGATGTTCAGATTTCCAACATGATGGTAAAATGTGTGTTGGTAGATACAGGAAGCTCAGCCAATATTTTGTATAAATCTTCACTGGAAAGAATGAAATTATCAGTGCAAGATTTAGAACCATGCAACCAAACCATCTACGGTTTTTCTGGGAAAGGGCTTGCACCAACAGGGTCGATCAGACTCCCAGTCACAGCAGGAGCTGCACCTGTGAACAGGACAATACTCACTACTTTCATAGTAATTGATTGTCCATTTGCATATAACGCTGTGATTGGAAAACCCATACTCATCGATCTGCGAGCCGTAACTTCGGTCTGACATTTGGCCATGAAGTTTCCAACTGACGCAGGAGTTGGGTGCGTGTTGGGAAACCATCGAGAAGCCAGAGAATACTACAATTCCCCGATCACAAAAGCAAGGAGGGGCGGATCGGGAAGTGGAACTGAAAAAAGGTTGCTGGCGGTAGTAGCAATAGCAGTAGTAGTAGAAGTAGCGATAGTAGTAGCAGTAGTAGTAGTAGGACAGTAGTAGTAGTAGTAGTAGCAGCAGAAGCAGTAGAAGTAGCAGTAGTAGTAGTAGCAATAGTAGTACCAGTAGTAGCAGTTGCAGTAGCAGTAGCAGTAGTAGTAGCAATAGTAGTAGCAGTAGAAGTAGTAGCAGTAGCAGTAGCTGTAGCAGCAGTAGAGGTAGCAGTAGCAGAAGTAGAAGCAGCAGTAGCAATAGTAGTAGATGTAGCAGCAGCAGTAGTAGTAGCATTAATGGTAGCAGCAGCAGCATTAATAGCAGTAGCAGTGCTAATAGTAGCAGCAGTAGTAGTAATAGTAGTGCAGTAGTAGAACAAGCAGTAGTAGCAGTAGCAGGAGTAGTAGTAGTAACAGTAGCAGTAGTAGCAGCAGTAGTAGTAGCAGCAGCACCAATAGTAGTAATAGCAGTAGCAGTAGTAGCAGTAGCAGCAAGTGCACTAGAAGCAGTAGATGTAGCAGTAATAGTAGTAGCAGTAGTAGCAGTATCAGTAGCAGTAGTAGTAACAGTAGCGGTAGCGGAAGGAGTAGCAGTAACAGCAGTAACAGCAGTAGCAGCAGTTGCAGCAGTAGCAGTAGAAGCAGTAGCAGTTGCAGTAGTACCACTAGAAGTAGCAGCAGTAGCAGTAGCAGCAGTAGCAGTAGCAGCAGTAGTAGAAGTAGCAGTTGCAGCAGCAGCAGTAGTAGCAGTAGCAATAGTAGCAGTAGCAGCAACAACATCAGTGGTAGCAGTAGTGGTAGCAGCAGTAGCAGTAGTAGCAGTAGCAGCACTAGTAGAAGTAGCAGTAGCAGCAGCAGCAGTAGTAGCAGTAGCAGTAGCAGCAACAGCATCAGTGGTAGTAGTAGCAGTAGTAGCAGTAGTAGCAGTAGCAGTAGCAGTAGCAGTAGTAGCATTAGTAGTAGCAGCAGTAGTAGTAGTAGTAGCAGTAGTAGTAGCAGTAGTAGCAGTAGTAGCGATACTAGTTGCAGTAGTAGTGGCAGTATTAGTACTAGCAGTAGTTGTAGCAGTAGCAGTAGTAGCACTAGTAGCCGTAGCAGTAGCAGTAGCAGCACTAGTAGCAGCAGCAGTAGTAGCAGTCGCAATAGCAGTAGCAGTAGCAGTAGTAGTGGCAGTGTTAGTATTAGCAGTAGCACTAGTAGCAGTAGTAGTAGCAGTAGCAGTAGCAGTTGCAGTAGCAGTAGTAGTAGCAGTAGCTGTAGCGATAGCAGTAGCAGTAGTGGCAGTAGTGGTAGTAGTGGCAGTAGCTGTAGTAGCATTAGTAGTAGTAGTAGTAGTAGCAGCAGCAGCAGTAGTAGTAGTAGAAGTAGCAGTAGCAGTAGTAGCAGCAGCATCAACAGTAGTAGCAGTAAAAGTAGAAATAGCAGTAGTAGCAGTAGCAACAACAGTTGTAGTAGTTGTAGCAATAGCACTAGCAGCAGCAGTAGTGGTAGCAGCAGTAGTAGTAGTAGCAGTAGCAGCAGTAGCAGCACTAGTAGTAGTAGTAGCATTAGCAGTAGCAGTAGTAGCAGTAGCACAAGTAACAGTAGCAGTAATAGCAGTAGTAGTAGTAGTAGTGGCAGTAGTAGTGGTAGTGTTAGTATTAGCAGTAGCTGTAGCAGTAGCAGCAGTAGTAGTAGTAGCACCAGTAGCAATAGTAGCAATAGTGGCAGTAGCAGTAGCAGTAGTAGCAGTAGCAGTTGTAACAGTAGCAGCATTAGCAGTGGCAGCAGTAGCAGTTGTAGCGGTAGCAGCAGCTGCAGTAGAAGCAGTAGTGGCAGTAGTTGCAGTAGCAGTAGTAGTAGTAGTAGCAGTAGTAGTAGCAAGAGTAGCAGTAGCAGTAACAGTAGCAGTGGTAGTAGAAGTAGCGTTAGCAGTAGCAGTAGCAGTAGTAGGCCAGTAGTAGCAGTAGCAGTAGTAGGCCAGTAGTAGCAGCAGCTGTAGTAGTAGTAGCAGTAGGAGCATCAGCAGCAGCAGTAGTAGCAGTAGTGGTAGTAGTGGCGGTAGCAGTAGCAGTAGCAGTTGTAGCAGTAGCAGTAGTTGCAGAAGCAGCAGCAGCGGCAGTAGCACTAGAAGTAGCAACAGTAGCACTAGAAGCAGTAGCAGTAGTTGTAGCAGCAGTAGCGGTAGTAGTAGTAGTAGCAGTAGCAGCAGTAGCAATAATAGTAGTAGCAGTAACAATAGCAGTAGTAGCAGTAGCAGTAGCAGCTGTAGCACTAGTAGTAGTAGCAGTAATAGCAGTAGTAGCAGTAGTAGTAGTAGCAGTAGTAGCAGCAATAGCACTAGTAGCAGTAGCAGTAGAAGTTGTAGTAGCAGTAGTAATAGTTGTGGGAGTAGTAGTAGCGATTGCAGTAGCAGTAGTTGTGGCAGTGTTAGTATTAGCAGTAACTGTAGCAATAGAAGTAGTAGTGGCAGTGTTAGTATTAGCAGTAGCACGAGTAGTAGCGGTAGCAACAGTAGCAGCAGTAGCAATAGCTGCAGTAGCAGTATTAGCAGTAGTGGCAGTATCCGAAGTAGCAGTAGCAGTTGTATTAGTAGCAGCATTAGCAGTAGTAGCAGTAGCAGTTGTAGGATTAGCAGCAGGAGCAGTAGCAGCTGCAGCAACAGTAGTAGTAGCAGTAGTGGCAGTAGTTGCAGTAGCAGTAGCAGCAGTAGTAGTAATAGCAGTAGCAGTAGCAGCAGTAGCACTAGAAGCAATAACATTAGCTGTAGCAGCAGTAGCGGCAGCAATAACAATAGTAGTAGCAGTAGCAGCAGTAGCAGTAGCAGTAGCAGTAGTAATGGCAGTAGCAGTAGTAGCAGTAGCAATAGCAGTAGAAGTAGCAATAGCAGTAGCAGTAGTAGTGGCAGTGTTAGCAGTAGAAGTAGTAGTAGCAGCAGTAGCACTAGTAGAAGTAGTAGTAGTAGCAGTAGCAGTGGCAGTAGTAGTCGCGATAGCAATAGCAGTAGTAGTGGCAGTGTTAGTATTAGCAGTAGCTGAAGCAGTATGAGTAGCAGTAGTAGCAGTAGCAGTTGCAGTAGGAGTAGTAGTAGCACTAGTAGTAGCAGTAGCAGTAGCAGTAGCAGCAGTAGTACCAGTAGCAGTAGCAGCAGTAGTACCAGTAGTAGTAGCAGCAGTAGCAGTAGTTGTAGCAGCAGTAGTAGTAGCAGCACTACTAATAGTAGTAGTAGCACCTGCAGTAGTAGCAGTAGCAGCTGCAGTAGTAGTAGTAGTAGAAATAGCAGTAGTAGCAGTAGTAGTAGTAGCAACAGTAGTTGTAGCAGTAGCAGTGGCAGCAGTAGCACTAGAAGCAGTAGCAGTAGTTGCAGCAATAGTAGCAATAGAAGTAGTTGTAGTAGTCATAGTAGCAGTAGCAGCAGTAGTAGTAGCAATAGCAGTAGTAGCAGTTGCAGTAGCGGTAGGAGTAGGAGTAGCAGTAGCAGCAGTAGCTGTTACACCCAGATTTCGAGACCCGAGATTGTGATCTCGAAAGCTGGACTTGTCAATTGCGAGCTTGAAATATCTGAAACGCATATGCATGACTCAGGTGTCGAACCCTCGAATCAAGATGGCAACCTCGAAGACATTTTTCAACCTCGAAGTTCTTTTTGAGCTCAAAAGAGCTTGGCATCAGGATATACCCGATATCGGGTGTCTGCAGATCAAGTAACCCGAGCTTGGCATAAGTATAAGCTTAGAGTGTGACAGCCTCGGTGGTATTTACCCGCTCCAAGCTGGTCTTGGGGAAAGGTGCCTAGCTCATAACTTATCTATAGACCTGGACTTGCATGATGCTGATTGCCGACCTCGAACAGCTTAGTGGGTCATTTGATGAGACGCAATCCATGCATTCAAAAGATATTTATTGTTGTAACTTCCCTACATTAAAGGGATATTAACTAGTCTGTTATATGCCCCTGGTCTTCAGGGGACGTTTCCTTGTATATAGGAGTTACAAAATTTAATGTCATTATTTCCATTAATAAATAGGAGTATCTTCCCGGCATATGTGGAAACGAACTCTGAGAACCTTATATAAATAGATAGATCATGAACACTTAGGGGGGGGGGGGGGGAGGATTTTGGATATCTTGAGGAAATTTCTGGAGAATTCATCCCTGAAGGATTTCTTGAAATTTCCAAAGTCTTAATAAAACTGACTCGTGGACTAGGCAGAGTTAACTGCTGAACCACGTAAAATTCTTGTTGTTTTACTGTATTATTCGTATACACTAGTTCCTATTGTTTATTCGCTCTACATTTTAAGTTGACGAAAAACGACGTCAATAGTTTGGTGCTTTCATTGAGAGCCTTAAGCAATACAATCCCTAATTAGCTATGGCCACGAATGATCAGAATATTCCTGAAGAAAACTATCCACGGCGCCCTGGGAAGCAGCCGATGACGAATCCTGAACCTGAAGAGAGAAGTGAGTCCTCCGATTCTCAAGGACCTCCAGCACCTCCGACTCCCAGGGACGATGAGGACATGTACTATAATCCCGAACGGTACGTCCCCATTGTGGAACTTGAAAACCGATAGTTAAGAAAACAATTGGATGAGGCCAAGAAGTGGAACGAAGAGTTGGTTAGGTTAGCTGCGGATGCGCAGGCAGCTCAGCCTTAACCTCCGTAGGAGAACCAAGACCCACCTCTGCGGGACGTTCATGTTCCTCCCCATAGGCCTCGTGGGAGACCTTGGAAAAACGCTGCCACAAGAAGAACGGAGCAACCTCCGCCACCGGCAAAGCAACCTACTCCCTCAAGACCCCGAAGAAACACTCGGGCTAGGGCTCCGGTCAACTCAACTGCAGAGTTACCAGCAGAAACTGGGAATAATGGAGCCCTTGCAGAGGCTCGGACTCAAATTCCTGGTAACACACAGAATGTTACCGAGTCAGCACGGGCGAACTCGGGACCATCCAGGCCCCGAAATGGTTGGCAGCCACCATCACCCATACGGTTCCCTCCGTCACCAATAAGATACCCCTCACCACCTTGGAGGAACGCACAACCAACTCAAGGTGATGAGGCGAGGCGGGTAGGACAGAAACAGGGGAATAGAGAGGCTACTAGGGAACAGAGAGGCGCCCAGCCTGCGAGAAGCCAAATGTCTCGATCTCGCACTACAGAGACGAGGCAGCATGAAAGAAATCCATCTCGGAACAATCATGCGACAAGCCTCGCCAGTGGCGACTCAGGGGACGCCAGATCAGTCAACATGTATGATGAAGGACGTAGAAATACTGGAAACCATAGGAACCGCTCCGACTTGCGGGAGCACCTGAATCAGAATCGGGGTAGTGGTAATCCATCGAACCCAGACCTGAGAGATCGCCTAAATGGGCGCAAAGATCCCCTGCAAAGACGCGAGCCTAGAATTGTGATCAATGATAGCCAATTTCAGGCAAGACCCCCTGCGGACCCAGTTCAAGAAAGAATTGATCAGCTGGAAATGGCATTTAGGCTCTTGCAGAATGAGCGAGGTCGGAGTCAGGACGAGGATTCTGATGAGGAGTTTGAACCATTCGCTCCCCATATTTCCAACACTCCATTTCCTCAAGAGTTTCGGATTCCTCATGTCCCGCCTTTTAAAGGGAAATCCGACCCGTACAATCATTTGAGCACATTTAACACCATAATGAGAGCAAGTAATGTGGGTTACGAGCTCAGATGCATATTATTTCCAGCATCGCTTATAGGACCAACAAAAAACTGGTTCGAAAAATATAAGAGACATTCAATCACTTCTTGGGATCAGCTATCAAAAGATTTCAAGAAGCAGTTTAGAGCCATGATCGGGGTAAGACCCGAGGCATCGACCTTGACCAACGTTCGGCAACAGCCAAGTGAAACGTTGAAGAGCTACCTTACAAGGTTTAATCTGGAGGTCGCCCGAGCTCAGGATGTAGACGACATCGGTCATCTAATGGCCGTCCAAGCTGGGGTAATGCCGGGAAGTCCCCTCTTGGATGATATGCAGAGAAAGTCTATGAGGTCCTTAACCGAGTTTAATAGACGAGCTCAGAGATTTGTCAATGTAGAAAAGGCAAGGTCAACGCTGAATATGACCTCTCATCCCATAACTACAACGATAAACATAAACTTTGCCTCGGCCTTGGTGGACCCATCAGCCTCGAAACCCCCTGCAGAAAACCCTTCCAAAAGGAAGAAGAATGAAGGAAGTAACCCCAAGGAAGAAGGGGGAAAGAAGAAGAAAGGGGAAAGGTATTTCTCCGTGTACAAAGTGTACACCGAGCTCAACGAGTCTCGGGAGAATATATACCTGGGTAATGAAAACCAGGTCCCTTTCAGGCGTCCAGACCCCATGAGAAATTAGAAGTCCAAGAGAGACTCCAGCAAGTACTGTCGATTTCACAGAGATACTGGGCACACTACTAATGAATGCAGGCAGTTGAAGGATGAAATCGAAGGACTGATCTCGAGAGGATACTTCAGACAGTAATTCCCGAGCTAGAGAAGAAGATAGGCCCCCTCCGATTGATGGAGAAGATGTGATAACCATCTCGGGCGGGCCTCATCTCACAGGATTGGGTAAGAATGCCCAAAAGCGATACGTGAACGAGCTAAAAACTGGGGATGGGTCCCCTTATGAACCCGAACCTAGAGCTCCAAAGTGCCAAAAGATTGAATCTCAGCCGATAATTTTTACTGAGGACGATGCGTCCCACGTTCAGTTTCCCCATAATGACCCACTGGTTATCACTCTCCAGCTCGTGAATAAGAGAGTTCACCGAGTTCTCATTGATAATGGGAGCTCAGTGAACATTCTCTATAAGGCCACCTTAGAAAAGATGGGACTCACACTTCGAGACCTAAAAGCTTGCGCAACGACATTGTATGATTTTTCAAGAGAGGCGATTGCCTGTATGGGGTTCATTGAACTCTCTATAACCTTGGGAGACTACCCAGTCTCAGCAACCAAGATGATGGAGTTTGTAGTAGTGGACCTGCCATCAGCCTACAACGTGCTGCTCGAGAGACCCGCCCTAGTAGGGCTGGGGGCAGTCTCGTCTGTAAGGCATTTGGCCATCAAGTTCCCAACTTCTAGTGGCATCGGGACGTTGAAGGGAGACCAGTTGGCTGGGAGGGAATGCTATAGCATTTCCATAAGAGGAAAGAAGCAGGCGAGCGCACAAGTGCTCGCCGTTATTCAGAATAAGGACGAGACAATCCTGGAAATAGATGAAGAAATCGACCCAAGAGTGGAGGAAAGAGCTGATCTCGAACCATTGGAAAAGCTCGAAGAAGTCAAGCTCGAAGAATCAAACCCCTCGAAAATGGTAAAGGTCGGGAAAAACCTTCACGAAGAAACCAAATAGAAATTAATTTGCTTTTTGAAGAAGAACCAGGATGTCTTCGCATGGTCACATTCGGACATGATAGGAATAAGTCCAAATATAGTGGGCCACGAGCTAAATATCGATAAAAGTTTCCCGCCGAAGCAACAAAAGTGAAGACAACTGGATGACGATAGGAAAAAGGCCCTAAAAGAGGAAGTCGACAGGTTAAAAGCAAAACGATTCATTAGGGATGCTTTTTACCCTGATTGGGTAGCCAATCCGGCGCTGGTCCCGAAGCCTAATGGGACGTGGCGAACCTGCATTGATTACTTAGACCTCAATAAGGCCTGCCCTAAGGACTGCTTTCCTTTACCACGGATTGAGCAGCTCGTGGATGCCACGACAGGGCATGGACTAATGTCATTCATGGATGCCTATTCTGGATATAACCAGATTGCCATGCATGCCCCTGACCAGGAACATACGAGCTTCATAACAGATAAAGGGTTATATTGTTATAACGTCATGCCATTCGGGCTCAAAAATGCTAGAGCCACTTACCAGCGGCTCGTGAACATGATGTTCTCCGAGCAAATAGGGAACAACATGGAAGTTTATGTTGACGATATGTTAGTCAAATCTCAACTTAACAATAACCATGTTGATGACCTCGAAGAATTCTTTGCCGTGCTCCGGAAATATAACATGAAGCTTAACCCTCAGAAGTGCTCTTTCAGATTATCTTCAGGACAATTCCTGGGTTTCATTGTAAATGCTCGAGGAATAGAAGCTAATCCGGATAAGATCCAGGCCCTGATAGACATGCCTTCACCTCGAAAACACAAAGATGTCCAGAGTTTGACTGGCAGGATGGCGACACTAAGTAGGTTTATATCAAAATCTACAGACCGTTGTCTTCCATTTTTTAACCTGTTGAGGGGAGGCAAGAAGTTTGAATGGACAGAGGAATGCGAGTTGGCTTTTCAGGAACTCAAGAAACACCTCGCAGAACCTCTTATCTTGTCAAAACCTATTACGGGAGAAGTTCTGTACTTGTATCTTGCTACGACCGAGCACACCATAAGTGCAGTACTCGTACGGGAGGAAGAAAAAGTGCAGAGGCCCGTGTATTACGTCAGTAAAAGGTTACTGGGGGCAGAATCAAGATATCCCTTGATGGAGAAGCTAGCTCTCAGCCTAATTCACTCATCTCAAAAACTTCGACCCTATTTTCCAGCACACCCCATCCATTTCTAACTGATCAACCACTAAGACAAGTCTTGTCCAAACCAGAAGCTTCAGGTCGACTTCTTAAATGGGCCGTTGAACTCGGGAAATTTGAGATCACCTATCATCCAAGGACGACCATTAGGGGGCAAGCCTTGGAAGACTTCATAGTGGAGTGTACTGGCATGACCAACGATGAAGTTATAACCCCGACCCACGAGCTATGGAAACTTTACGTTGATGGGTCATCTAATGAAAATGGATCGGGGGCAGGAGTAATTTTGATCACTCCTGCAGGAAGCAGATTTCACTCTGCCTTGAGATTTGACTTCAACGCGTCAAATAACGAGGCCGAGTACGAGACTTTACTGGCGGGACTTCGTATAGCCAAGGAGCTCAAAGCTAAGGCAATACATTGCTACAGCGACTCCCAGCTAGTGGTTAACCAAATCTTGGGAGAGTACCAGGCTCGTGGTACGAGAATGGCATCATACTTAGAAAAGGCAAAATCAGCATTGGAACATTTCGAGTTCTATGCCATAGAACAGGTCCCCCGAGAACAGAACTCAAATGCGGACGCCTTAGCCAGGCTCGCTACCTCTACCGAGAATGATGAACTGAATGTCATACCAATTGAACATCTCTTGGCACCTAGTATTGACAAGCCAAAGCAGGAGGACGTGTGTATGATCAATTTCGAGCCTTCCTGGATGACTCCGATAGTTGAATATCTCGAGACCGGCATCCTTCCAGATAACGGACTAAGGCTCGAAAGTTGATGTATCAAATCCCTCGTTATACCATTGTAGATGGAAGGCTGTATAGAAGAGGATATTCCATGCCACTACTCCGGTGTGTGACTCCACCCGAAGCTAAGAAAATCTTAGAAGAAATTCATGAAGGGTTCTGTGGAGACCATACTGGAGGGCATAGCCTGTCCAAGAAAATCATACGCCAAGGATACTTCTGGCCTACCATCAAATCAGACTCGTTCGACTACATGAAAGGGTGTGATAAGTGCCAACGATTCGCCACAATTCATCGAGCTCCACCATCCGAACTAACTATGATGACCTCCCCATGGCCATTTGCGGTATGGGGAATTGACCTCATAGGCTCCCTTCCGACTGGCAAGGGAGGAGTAAAGTACACGGTAGTCGCCGTAGATTACTTCACAAAGTGGACAGAAGCTGAACCTTTGGCGACAATAACCTCCAAAAAAGTCCTTGACTTTGTGGGGAAAAACATCATATGTCGATATGGGATGCCAAGAAAGATTGTGTCTGATAACGGAACCCAGTTTGACAGCGATCTGTTCACCAACTTTTGCGAAAAAAATGGAATAATAAAGAGCTTCTCGTCAGTGGCCCATCCCTAGGCGAATGGCCAGGTCGAAGCTGTAAACAAGACTCTAAAAAGTTCGCTGAAGAAAAAGTTGGAAGAAGCTAAAGGAAGATGGCCCAAAGAATTGCCCCAAGTCCTATGGGGATATAGGACCATGGCCCGTACATCAACAAGACATAACCCGTTCTCTCTGGCGTATGGTTGCGAGGCTATGTTGCTAATCGAGGTCGAAATTCCCACAATTCGAGCCCTCGCTTATGATCAAACCTCGAACCACTCTCAGCTCGAAGAAACTCTTAACCTAATCGAAGAAAGAAGGAATGAAGCTCAATAAAAAATGTTGCATACCAACAGCGAGCTACCCGATACTTCAACAAAAGGGTTCGGGATCGAAAATTAGGCGTGGGAGATTTGGTGCTAAGGTGTGTATTCTTGGCAACACGGGATCCAGTAGCTGGCGTGCTCAGGCCAAACTGGGAAGGACCCTATCAGATAGAGTCAATCATCCGACCCGGCATATACAAGTTGGCAAGATTGGATGGAAGTCTAGTACCACAAGCATGGAATGGCTATAGGAAGGATGTCACCGATAACCATGCTTGTTTATCTGTACTGTTTTTCTATTTTTGGATTCTTTCGAATAAAGTTTGATTTCGTTTAATATGCTGTATTTTTTGCAATCTCTCTTAATTTAATAACCTATGGTCACACTCATAGGATATTAAGGGGGCATGCGTGGTACATATACCATCAGCTTGAAAAAATAAAATAGCGTATACGAAACGCATACAAGTGTTTGGACGTAACCAAATGCGCGAGCTAAGATAGTTTGGATATAACCAAACTATCAAAAAAATATACAAGTGTTTAGACGTAACCAAATGCGCGAGCTAAGATAGTTTGGATATAACCAAACTATCGAAAAACATACAAGTGTTTGGACGTAACCAAATGCGTGAGCCAAGATAGTTTGAATATAACCAAATTATCAAAAGATAAAAATGTTTGGATGTAACCAAATATGCAAACTAGATTAAAAATATAAGTGTATGGATTACAAACCTAACACGACCTTAATAGGTTTGTGTTGACGCGGTTCTTCGGCAACAGATAATTAAGAGAAGAAGAGAAAGAGATTAGTACTTAAAAGTAGAACCGTCGCAGATATGAAATCTTTGTGGAAAGAACTAGGTGACCCTAAACACGTTTTTAAGTGGTTCGAAGGTTAAAATCCTTCTACTCCACTAGTCAATATTATTGATCTTTTCTGGGTAATTGGTTTACAAAATATATAGTTCTTACAAGACTATTTTTTCCAACCCCTATCAACTCCCAGGGTCTCCATATTTATAGGAGAAGGCACCTGGAAATTGGTAGGGAGGTCATCCCGTGACCTTACCATTTGTCATATCAAGTCTGTGATATTCATGATTAATTCCTAAACCTGACACACAAGTGTGGTCTAATCAGTATGGAAGGAGATAATGGGCCACACGGCCCAACCCGTCCGTGGGTGTCTGAATACGCACGTTCCTGCGGCGTGTCCAAGAAGTCAGGGGGATATCGGACACGTGATGGCAGGATTATGCACGTTTATCTTGCGTGTTGACTTCCCATAGGGTCAGAGCTTCCTGAGAAGCTCGCTACCGGAGCAATCCATAACCCGAGCTGATCCGTCAGTGGTCGCCGGATGTTGTTCCCAGCTCCTGGTGCAACAAGAGTGAGCTGGAAACAGGACCCCCTCGAGCTAGAAAGGGCCCGTCCTGAAAATAGAGCATCTGGCCTGTGGGAGCCTCGGGCTAAATCATGTTTAGTCCGAAGCTCGTCCTGCTAAACAGCCCGTGGGAAAACCAGGGCGTACATCTGCCCCCCAAGCTCCTGCTCGTGGTCCATGACGTCAGATATGGGAGACCACAGTAGGGGCTTTTAGACTTCTCCCACAACCCTTCGCATTCCATGCTCTTCGCATGCGTCTGATACGTGGAACGCCGTGGGTGGCGACGGTACACTCTACGAGAACCGCATTAAATGGCCTAGCCTACTATCTAGCCGTCGTTTCACATTTCGAGTGGAGGGTCTCCCAAGGGCCTTTTACACGTGATCCTTCCCGTGTATAAAAAGGGGTGGTCATCCCACGCACGGGCCACCTTACCATTCAAAACATCTCAACTTTTCTTGTTTTCTCTGACCTTCCGAAGAACAAAACCCTCATTTCCATTGCTCTCATCTTCTTCGTTCACGAAGCTTAAGCGCACGAGTTCCTTCCAAAACTTCGGAGACCACCGTGCCAACGAAGCTCCTACCAGCGCAGCAACCTCACTCACCATCTAACCATATACTGTAAGTCTCCTGTCCTTGTTTATTTTTGAAAGCATGCGACTGTAGCTTAGGCAAAAATGTTACTGTAGCCACATGCAGAGGTTTTCTGGGTTGCGCGGATATGGAGGGTGACAGCCCTTCTTAGATTAGGGCACACTTGCCATGGGACATCATCTTAGAATATGGTTTCCATGGTTCTTTCTTAGGGACGATTTCTGGGTAGGACCCTTAGGAATTTTGGGTGCAAAAACCGGGTAGCTTAGGGAATACGCCTTAAAAGCGGTTTTGCCACGCCTTGCTTGTTGAAACTTTCCCCCCAAGGCGATTTTTTACCCTGAGTTCTCTGACACACGAATTCCGAGTAATCTGGGATCTGTTGGAGGCATAGGCGTGTGTTCCTTGGAACGCGTGGCACCACTCTCCACGGCCTGGGCTTACCCCAGCTCGTGTACTTAATACTTGCTTCACTCTCCTGCTTGGGTCGCCTTTTCTAAAGTGTTTTCTTTTGTTCGATAGGCGACCAGATGGCTCCAAAGAGAAATCTGCCGCAGAAGAATGTGGGAAGTTCGGCCTCCCAGAAGGATAAAGGAAAGGCGGTGGTGACCAGCTCGCCAATTCCTCACTTTGGGCCGGCGGTGGAGAAGCAGGCCGAGGTGGCTCCTGACGCGTTTTTCGAGGCGGAGAGAATCGTCTCGAAGATAACCAGCCAGGCAAAGATCACCAAAATCTTCCTTAACCACAACATTCCTCTGGGGAAGACCTCCGTGATCGCCCGACCTGCTGCGGATGGGGAGAGGAGCTGCACGCCGCTCGACGAGTCGTTCGCGGCCTGGAGCGGGGAACACTTCAAGGCAGGGGCCTTCCTCCCCCTGGATCAGTATTTTGCTGATTTTCTGAACTATGTGGGGTTGGCCCCATTTCAGCTCCCCCCCAATTCATACCGTCTGCTGGCGGGACTGAGGTATTTGTTCCAAAAGCATGAGTGGGAGGTCCCCACTCCTGCTGATATTCTATATTTCTTCTGCCTCAAAGCCAGCCCGGACCAGCGGGGGCGAGGCGACGGGTTCTATTACTTAACCCGCTTCCCTAACACAGCAGCAGTGATCGAGCTGCCGAGCCATCCAAACGACTTCAAAGACCAGTTTTTTATGTCTACTGGGTTCCGAAACTGCGATCATCATTATTTCAACTGCCCTCGTAAGTAATCCTTAATTTAGCTCGCCTTTTAACGGTTATCTTATTTTAGCTCGTCCCTTATTCCAATTCTGATTTCAACCAACCTTGCAGCCATCTACTCGAGGACCGAAAAGTCTGTGACCCTCGGGGGTCAATACGATACACTGGCGAACCTGCCCCCCAGTGAGAAAGACTACCGCGTGCTCGTGACGGACGAGACGATGGTATTCTGCAAGCTGATTTTCCCAAATCAGACTTTGAATTTGAAAAGGCCCCGGGGGCCTCCCCCAGCTCGCGACAACAGGCCGATCGTCGCGGAGGAGGTCGCAGATGACGAAGGCGAGGAAGAAGGTGAGGAAGTTCCTCTGGTGAGGAACAGGAAGAGGAGCTTGGAGGTCGCCCAGGGGATGAGCGAGGAGAGGGCCCAATCCGGAGCAGCCGCGGGTCCTTCCGGTCAAGGTAACTCTTACTTATTTAAGAACGTAGATAGGGCCACTGCAGACCCCCGGCTGGTTAGGTTCAACCCTAGGCAGCTCGTCCATCGTCACCCAAGGAATCCGGACCTGGACACGCTCCTGCTCCACTGCGTTGACCAGCTCGTGCTGGACAACCAAGAGAGTCGGCCCAAGGGTACCATAGTAGTAGATAATACCCTAGCCTTTAGGTCGGCCATTTTTGAGGAGTACGGGACCAATTTACGCACGTGGCCTGCGCTCCAGAGGGGCACCTATGCTCCGGGGATTAGGCAGTACGTAGAAGAGTCCAGCCCCGATTCAGAACCGGACCTAGAACCTTCGCCAGTTCGCGAGATAATCGTCCTAGGCTCTTCCAGCTCGGGGGGTAGGGCTCCCTTAGTATTTGCTTTCTTATTGCCTTTGGACCTTTTGTCTTTATTTCTGTATGATTGCTAATAACCGTGTTTTTTGCTCTTGGCAGAAGAGATGTCTCAGCCCGGGAATAGTCTACGGGGCGTTGTGTTCGGTGGGAATCCCCCAGCGGGGCCGAGGTTAAAGAGGCTTCGCGAGTCCAAGAGCTCGGCCGGGGCCTCCACCAAATCCCCAGCTGCGGAGAAGGAGAAAGCCCCGCCATCCCAGGTCGCGGGGGCGAACCTTCCTGTCGCCAGGACAGGACTCATGCACCCGCCACCCCAACGATCTCCACTGGTCGCCCAGGACGGGGTAATAGAGGTCAGGAATCTGGCCGCGGCAGCCCCGGACGTGCGTATCCCGGTCGACCCCCGGGCTCTGGAGAAGATGCCCGAAGCATTCCGGGGTACGGTGTATGAGTCGGCTAGCTACGCCGTCAGCCACTATTACAATATAAGGGAGAAGGAGCTCCGGGCCATCGAAACAACGAGCCCGGTCCGAGTTATAGAGTCTGCTATGGACATGACTTTAACGGTAAAGTGCCCCCTTCTTTTAAGGCTTTGACACTCACACGCCGCCTTTTTCCTTCCATTTTGCTAATTTATCATTCTTTTCTTGCAGGGCATGGCTGCTGCCTATAGAGGCATCGTTAGGACCAAGGCCCAGCTCGAGGGTTTGGAAGCAGATCGCCAGACCGCCCTCCAGGAGTCTCAGGAGGCGAGAGACGCTCTGGCGGCCTCTAAAGCCGAGCTAGAGAAGATCCGCTCGGAGAACCAAGAGCTTAAACGCTCCCTGGCCGCATCCGAGCTAGAGAAGCTTCGCTCCGAGAACCTAGAGCTTAAAAACTCCCTGGCCGCATCGCGGACAGATCTTGAGGTGGCGAAGGCCGAAGTCCAGGCCTCCCAGGCCGCCCTGAAAGACGAGAGGGTCGTGTCGGAGCAGTCCTTACAGGACCTGTTCTATCACTGCTGGTCCCACAATCCGGACGCGGACTTCTCCTTCATGCCGCCGGACCTCTGGGCATTCTTGTTGCCGCGACTTCAAGCTCGCCTGAATAAAGAGGCTCCTCCATCGGAGACTGGAGAGGCCTCTGCCGCGGCGGAACAGGGCGAGACCGCGACCTCCAAAGGGCCAGCTGATGGGGCTTAGGATGCTCCTCGTTTACGTACTTTGAACACTTTTTTATTGTAATTCTCTTTTTTGTGTGGGGCGTTTCCGCCTCGAGACAATTTGCTCAACCAGTTTTATATATATATTTGTATGCATTTGGTCACAATTTATCTTTTTATTTTTATGACTTAGTTCAAGTTAACATTATCCGTGTCCCGGGCTCTCTAAAGAAGATCCGCGTTCAACAAATTTTAGTTAACTTTTAAGTTTTATGACCTGGTTACGACCAGGAACTTATTTTGAAAAAAACTCAGATCGCGTCAACTTTTATCCGTATCCCGGGCTCTTTAAAGAAGAACCACGGTCAACAAATTTTAGCTAACTTCTAAGTTTTCTGACCTGGTTAAGACCAGGAACTTATTTTGAAAAAACTCAGATCGTGTCAACTTTTATCCGTATCCCGGGCTCTTTTAAAGAAGAACCACGGTCAACAAATTTTTGTTAACTTCTAAGTTTTATGACCCGGTTAAGACCAGGAACTTATTTTGAAAAAACTCAGATCGCGTCAACTTTTATCCGTATCCCGGGCTCTTTTAAAGAAGAACCACAGTCAACAAATTTTTGTTAACTTCTAAGTTTTATGACCTGGTTAAGACCAGGAACTTATTTTGAAAAAACTCAGATCGCGTCAACTTTTATCCGTATCCCGGGCTCTTTAAAGAAGAACCACGGTCAACAAATTTTTGTTAACTTCTAAGTTTTATGACCTGGTTAAGACCAGGAACTTATTTTGAAAAAACTCAGATCGCGTCAACTTTTATCCGTATCCCGGGCTCTTTAAAGAAGAACCACGGTCAACAAATTTTTGTTAACTTCTAAGTTTTATGACCTGGTTAAGACCAGGATAGGACTTAGTTTGTGATGACTCTTATCCGTAGATAAAAATTAACACCTAAGTCATTAAGGAGACCTGGATATATCCAGGTACCATATGCCCCCCAAGTAACTGGGAAAGGGTCTTTCGTTGTTACTTTAAAATTACACTTGCAAATAACGAGAAACATTTGATTTTTATTTATACATGGAAGGTGACCTTCTAGGTCTTACAAATGTTCATTGATAATATTTCTTTAGGTGGATTGCATTCCAAGTCCGCGGGACCGCCCCTCCACCAAGTCGAGCTAATTTATAAGTTCCCTCTTTGATGACTTCGATGACCTGGTATGGTCCTTCCCAGCTTGGTCCCAAAACCCCCTCTTTGGGATCTTTCCCGGCCAGGAAAACTCTCCTCAAGACCAGATCGCCAACGCTAAAGGCACGTCTTTTGACCTTAGTGTTGAAGTAGCGAGTGATCTTCTGTTGATAATGGGCGAGCTGGAGTTGTGAATCCTCTCGCCTTTCATCCATTAAGTCTAAGGAGTGGCATAGGAGCTCGTGGTTCTTGTCTTGTTCGTAGGACCGGACCCTGTGCGACAGGACCTTCACCTCCACGGGGAGGACTGCTTCACTTCCAAAGGTTAGGGAGAAAGGAGTGTGACCCGTGGGAGTCCGATGTGAGGTCCTATAGGCCCACAGAACTTGGGGGAGCTGTTCTGGCCAGATCCCCTTTGCCTCATCTAGCCTCTTCTTGAGGCTTGCCTTCAGAGTTTTATTGACAGCTTCGACCTGGCCGTTCGCCTGGGGATAGGCCACGGACGAGAAGCTTTTCACAATTCCGTGCCTTTCGCAAAATTCGGTGAACAGGTCGCTGTCAAATTGAGTGCCATTATCGGAGACGATCTTTTTGGGTAGGCCAAATCGACAAACGATGCTTTTAACCACGAATTCTAGCACCTTTTTCGATGTTATTGTCACCAACGGCTCTGCTTCGGCCCACTTGGTGAAGTAGTCAATGGCTACCACGGCGTAACGGACCCCGCCCTTTCCGGTGGGCAGGGCGCCTATTTGATCTATGCCCCAAATGGCGAAGGGCCAGGGAGACGAGATCATTTTTAGCTCGGTCGGGGGAGCTCGTGCAACCGCGGCGAACCGCTGACATTTTTCGCACTTTTTTACATATGAGATCGAGTCTTTGGACAGAGTCGCCCAGTAAAAACCCTGCCGAAGGATCTTCAAGGCCAGGCTTTGCCCCCCAGTGTGATCTCCGCAGAATCCGTCATGAACTTCTTGTAGGATGGCCTTCGCTTCACTTGGAAGAACGCACCGGAGGAGAGGTAATGAATGCCCACGTCGGTACAACACCCCCTCGACTAGCGTATATCTCGGAGCTGATAAAGGACTCGTCGTGCATTGTTGCGCCCTTCGGGTAACTTGCCCTCGACGAGGTACTCAACAATGGGAGTCATCCAGGTCGGCCTGATGTCAATCATCCCAATATCTGCTCGATCTCCGTCTATGCTTGGTTTGTCCAAGAACTCAACTGGCACCAACCCCAGGGTTTCTGCCTCTCCCGAGGTGGCGAGCTTGGCGAGAGCATCTGCATTGGCGTTTTGCTCCCGAGGTATCTGTTCGATCGACCCTTGCCCAAACGTAGACAGTTCGGATTTTACCTTAGCCAAATAGGAGGCCATCTTGGGACCCCGCGCCTGATACTCGCCTAGGACCTGATTCACCACGAGCTGGGAGTCGCTGAAGCATTGGACAGAGCTTGCCTTTAGCTCGCTAGCTATCCTAAGTCCAGCTAACAAGGCCTCGTACTCTGCCTCGTTGTTGGACGCCTTGAACCCGAACCTCAGCGCCGAATGGAATCTATGCCCCTCTGGGGATATCAGAATGATTCCGGCCCCGGCGCCGTTCTCGTTAGATGAGCCATCAACGAAGATCCTCCACGATGAACCTGAGGAGGTGAGCTGATGTGAGTCTTCCGATGGGATCTCATGGAATCCCGCGCATTCTGCCACGAAGTCGGCCAAGGCTTGACTTTTTATGGTAGTTCGGGGAGTATAGAAAATCTCGAACTGACTGAGTTCGACCGCCCACTTTAGCAAGCGTCCCGAGGCTTCAGGCTTTTGCAAAACCTGCCTTAGAGGCTGATCGGTCATGACGTGTACAGAGTGGGACTGGAAGTATGGCCTGAGTTTTCGCGAGGCCGTGATTAGGCAGAACGCCAGTTTTTCCATCAACGGGTACCATGACTCAGCTCCGAGGAGTCTCTTGCTGATGTAATAAACCGGTTTCTGAGCCTGGTCCTCTTCTCGCACCAAAACGGCACTAGCTGCGTCCTCAGTGACGGCCATGTAGAGGAAAAGAGGTTCTCCTACCTTGGGCTTTGATAGCACAGGTGGCTCAGCTAGGTGCGTTTTTAGGTCGAGGAATGCGCCTTCGCATTCTACTGTCCATTCGAACTTCTTGTTTCTGCGGAGCAGGTTGTAGAAGGGCAGGCACTTGTCGGTCGATTTGGAAATGAACCGATTCAGTGCTGCCACCCTTCCTGTGAGGCCTTGGACATCTTTCCGCGACCTGGGGGATGGAAGCTCGAGCAGTGACCTGATCTTGTCGGGATTTTCCTCGATTCCTCTGGTATTGACTATGAAACCCAAGAATTTCCCCGATGCAACACCGAAAGTGCATTTCTGAGGATTGAGCCTCATGCCATATTCTCGCAGTATGTTAAAACATTCTTCCAGGTCGGCAACGTGGTTGCTGGCAGTCTTCGACTTGACAAGCATATCATCGACGTACACTTCCATGTTTTTCCCGATCTGATCCGCGAACATTCTATTTACCAGCCTTTGGTAGGTAGCCCCGGCATTCTTAAGACCGAACGACATGACCTTATAGCAATAGACATTAGTCGGGGTCATAAAGCTGGTATGATCCTGGTCTGCTGGATTCATCGCGATCTGATTGTAGCCCGAGTACGCGTCCATGAAGGACATGAGCTCGTGCCCCGCCGTGGCATCCACCAGTTGATCGATCCTCGGCAACGGAAAGCAATCCTTGGGGCAGGCTTTATTCAGGTCGGAAAAGTCGATACAGGTCCGCCACTTCCCATTGGGCTTCGGAACTAACACGGGATTGGCAACCCAAATGGGAAATCTGGCTTCGCGGATAAAGCCACATTTTTTGAGCCGGGCCACTTCTTCTTCAAGGGCTTCGGCTTGGGTTGTCCCTAAACGCCTCTGCTTTTGAGACTTTGCAGGGACGCTTTTGTCTAGGTGGAGCGTGTGCATGATTACGCTCGGACTGATCCCTATCATGTCCTCGTGCGACCATGCGAATACGTCCAGGTTCTTTTTCAGAAACGCAGTCAGTTCCGCCTTTCTTCTATCGCAGAGGTTCTTTCCGAGCTTAACCGTCCGTGATGGGTTTTGTTCATCGATGCCTACCTCCTCGAGATCTTCAATAACTTGGAGCTCGGACCTGTCCTCGCCTACTCGGGGGTCAATGTCCTCGCTTAAGGCGAGCTTTTCGTCTTTGGAAACCCGAGGTTTTTCAATCTCAGGGGCCGCCTTGGGTCCCTGCGATTCCTCTTCATCCTGAATGGCCATCGTCACCTGCCCGGGTTTAGATTTTCCTTTCATGGAAATGCTGTAGCATTCCCTGGCAGCGAGCTGATCGCCCTTGATAGTGCAGACCCCTGTTGAAGTAGGGAACTTCATGGCGAGGTGCCGGACGGACGTGATAGCTTCGAAAGCAACGAGCGTTGGTCGGCCCAAAATTGCATTGTAGGCAGCGGAGCAGTCAATGACTACGAATTCGAGCAGTTTGGACACTGTTCGAGACTCGTCACCTAGGGTGATCACCAGCTCAATCGTTCCTATCGCTGCTGACCCTTCTCCTGAAAAACCATATAGCATCATCGAGGTTGCCTTCAGCTCGGAGACGGTCAGACCCATTTTTTCTAAGGTGGAACGGAATAGGAGATTCACCGAGCTCCCATTGTCCACTAACACCCTCCTTACTCTCCGGTTGGCGAGCTGGACTGCTACGACCAAGGGATCGTTATGAGGGAATTGGACATGACCCGCGTCTTCCTCCGTGAAAGTGACTGGTTGTTTCTCTAATCTTTGTTGTTTTGATTGACGCTGTTCCGGGACAAACTCCCCTCCATTGTGGGCCTTCAACTCATTTATGTACCTCTTCTGGGCGCCTCTGCTCGTGCCAGCCATGTGTGGCCCTCCAGAGATGGTGGAAATCTCTCCCTCGACCACGGGGGGAGGGACGCCCTGATCTACTCGAGGTCCAGGTTGACTGGCTGGGATCTCCAGAGCGGGTCGACCTATCGGGACCCTGTTTCGCGAGTATTGCGCCAACGGACCTGCTCGGATGAGAGTCTCGATTTCATCTTTGAGGTGCCTGCAATCGTCGGTATTGTGCCCGACGTCGTTATGAAAACGGCAGAATTTCGAAGCGTCTCTCTTTCCCTTAGGGTGCTTTATTGGCTCCGGTCTTTTCCAGGGGACTCGCGTAGCGTTGGCCAGGAAAATATTCTCTCTGGTTTGGGTGAGCTCGGTATACGTTGTGAACACGGGCTTGAATTTATCCACGGACTTATTCTTCTTTTGACCGTGCTGGACGTTTTCACCATTCCCTTTTCTTTTGCCGCCACCGGGCTGGTTACTCTGCGTGACGTCGGGAGTCGCTACTACGATCTCTTTTCCCGTCCCAGCGGGCTTCTCGAGGACCTGGCTGGTCCCCGCGGCTGAAGCTTCAGCTTCTTCCAAGTTTATCCATTCTTGGGCTCTGTTAAGGAATTCACTAACTGAGCTGACCCCCCTCCTTTGAATATCCTTCCACAGATCTCTGCCTACTAGGATCCCGGTCCTCATAGCCATGAGTTTGGAGCTGTCGTCGGCGTCTCTGGCTCGAGCTGCGACATTTGCAAATCTGCTCAAGTAGGCTTTTAGCGTTTCTCCAGGTTGCTGTCTCACGTTAGCTAGGGAGTCGGCCTGGACCCTGGCGGCCTGAGAGGCGCGGAATGCCCTCTTGAAGTCAGCCGAAAAGGTCTTCCAGGAGCTGATTGACTGCCTTTTACTTTGTTTGAACCACTGCCTGGCAGGTCCAGTTAGGGTGGAAGGAAAGATCAAGCAACGAAGCTCTGGCCCGATGTTATGAGCCATCATTAGGGTGTTGAACATCCCTAAGTGATCAGATGGGTCTCCATCCCCGTTGAACTTTGACAAGTGAGGCATACGAAAGCCAGAAGGGTATGCCGTTGCTGCTATGTTGGGGGCGAAGAGCTCCATCTCATCCCCTGAATCATATTCGTCTTTTTCTTTCTCTGACAGGAGTTTCTTCATCAGCTCCTCCATTTGAGTTAAGCGCTCTAGGGTTTTGTCCTGAGATCCTGGGTTATTCCGGGGCTGTTCAACAGCTCCGGACCCGTTGTACATATTAGGCGGGTTATTGCCCCTCCTATCTGGAGATAGGTCATTTGGGGCATTCCCGCCATTACGTACTTCGGATCGGACCCCAACTGAGCGGGCGTGGCTACCATCCCTAACTCGATCCTCTCTGTGAGAGTTGAGGCGATCTCGAAGGTCGCCTCCATGGGAATTATGGTGACTTTGTGCTGAACTTAGTCGCTGTCGCAGGTCTCCTCCCGAAAGATCACTCCGTGCACTACCGGTCCAGTGACTCCTGCTGGACAGGCTCGATGTGCGTCTTTGGTGGCTCCGACCTGATCCTTCCCCCGGCACCCTGCTGCGCCGGGAAGGCCCGACCGATGGCGGGTCTCTCCTACTATTTCCGTAGGTCGGGATGTCTCGGACGGTCTGAGGAGACGGATATCTGATGGGAGAAGGAGGATGCCTGACCGGAGAGGCGATCCTAGTGCCGTCCGGACGGACTAAATTTGGTGGGGGCCTCTCGGCCCTGCCATCTTGATGGTTTCGTGCTGGGCGATCTGGACGAGGAATTGGACGTTCTTCGGGGACGGGCTGACGTCTCCGGATCCCCTCGGCCCTCCTTTGGGAATTTCCCCGATCTCTTCTGGGCGTCCTAGAGGAAGGCTGAGAGCTAGGGGTTGATGTCCTAACTGAACGGCTGTACTGCTGCTGTTCGGTCTGAGGCATTTCCCTGAAGTTCGCTTCTTGATGGCGTGATGAAGGGGTGGAGTTGGCTGCAGGGAGTCTACCCGAACGGCTATGCCTGGATCGATTACTCCGACGAGACTTAGGAGCCTCGCCTTGCCTCTCTCCAACGTTACCGTTGGTTGTGAGAGGGGGTAGTCGACTCAGAATATCCTGGATTTGCTGACCAGCTGCTGCTAACTGGCTCCTCAGCTGAGCATTCTCCATCTCCACCGCAGTATAATAACATGGATTCGGATTAGGCGGCCGGGGCGCCGAACTACCAGTGTTGTCTTGGCCGCCCGGCTGCTTTCCTGGCCTTTGCTGGACTTCAGGAACTTGCTCCTCGGGGAGGGCAACATGGCGGGCCTCCTGCCCATCATGCTGTTCTGTCTCGTTGCCATGTTTGGATCGAGTGGTCACCATAGTTGTATGTTTGTGGTAGTACTAATTGGACTTGCTCTCAATGAAAGCACCAAACTGTTGACGCGGTTCTTCGGCAACAGATAATTAAGAGAAGAAGAGAAAGAGATTAGTACTTAAAAGTAGAACCGTCGCAGATATGAAATCTTTGTGGAAAGAACTAGGTGACCCTAAACACGTTTTTAAGTGGTTCGAAGGTTAAAATCCTTCTACTCCACTAGTCAATATTATTGATCTTTTCTGGGTAATTGGTTTACAAAATATATAGTTCTTACAAGACTATTTTTTCCAACCCCTATCAACTCCCAGGGTCTCCATATTTATAGGAGAAGGCACCTGGAAATTGGTAGGGAGGTCATCCCGTGACCTTACCATTTGTCATATCAAGTCTGTGATATTCATGATTAATTCCTAAACCTGACACACAAGTGTGGTCTAATCAGTATGGAAGGAGATAATGGGCCGCACGGCCCAACCCGTCCGTGGGTGTCTGAATACGCACGTTCCTGCGGCGTGTCCGAGAAGTCAGGGGGATATCGGACACGTGATGGCAGGATTATGCACGTTTATCTTGCGTGTTGACTTCCCATAGGGTCAGAGCTTCCTGAGAAGCTCGCTACCGGAGCAATCCATAACCCGAGCTGATCCGTCAGTGGTCGCCGGATGTTGTTCCCAGCTCCTGGTGCAACAAGAGTGAGCTGGAAACAGGACCCCCTCGAGCTAGAAAGGGCCCGTCCTGAAAATAGAGCATCTGGCCTGTGGGAGCCTCGGGCTAAATCATGTTTAGTCCGAGGCTCGTCTTGCTAAACAGCCCGTGGGAAAACCAGGGCGTACAGTTTGGAACAAACCAGCTAAAAACTAATCGGCAGTAAGTTGGAACATAACCCACTTCGTACTAAGTCGAGATCGAGGCTGGAGTATCTTGCAAAACAATAGTTTTGACCTCATAACCTTGGAGAGCTAACCGAGGACGAGAAAAAGCAACTAAAAAGTAAGATACAACTAAACCATTTGCATTACTTGCCATATAAGTACTTTCGGGTGCATGGTAAAAGTAATATCGGACCTTGACAAATAACGAAATCGGAAGCGGATAATTTGAGCAAACTGTGCATGAATGCATTGAACCTCGAGCTTAAATCCAAATTATGTTTGTATGAATAAACATGCATATATAACACTTTAATTTAAATTGCGCAAAATATTTCGGCTCAAGAAATGTAAAGCATACATATTAAAGTTCAAAAAATTAATACTAGCTTCTTCACGAGCCATAAAATTGTCTCGGCCCCATGGGCATAAAAAAACAAAATAAAAGGACTTTTACAAAAGATTCAAAGGGACACAGCCCCGAGGCAAGAATTAAGAAGGAGCATTGTCCTTGGCCTTCTCAGCATCAGCGCTCCCTCCAGCTTTCTCCGCCTTATCTCAGGCAATCTCCTCATCATCCAGCCGAGCCTTCCATTGAGCCACGAGCTTCGCTTCAAGAGGGCCTAAGAAGCTGGTGTCGAGGTCGACATTGTTGGCCCAGATTCTATACATGGCCATGTCGACTGCCCGGTCCTTCTTCTCCTTAAACTCCTCGAGAAGACGACTCTTTTCACCTTCCATGATATCGAAAGTGGCAGCCTTCTCTTCTTCAATCTTGGCATTGATCTCCTTAACCCGGACATTCTCCTGTTCAAGCTCTGTGAGCCGGGCATTCAGCTTCTCAAGCTCGAAAGACTTGGCCCTCAGCTCCTTAGCTCCCATCTCCATCTTGGCTTTTGTTGCCTTGAGTTCGTCATTCAGTTTAAGCTGAAGATCTTTCGCCTCTTAAGCATAAGACCTGCTCGAGTGGATCTCATTGTTCAGTTTATAGTTGAGCTGAGCAGAGACAGCAAGAGCCTGGCATACAAAGAAATCAACATTAGTAGTGAGAAAAGAAAAGTTACCGCGGAAGTAAGCTCGACAATATTCTCGTAAAGTGTGTTGCAGTCTCGGGTGTTGTTCAAAAACTGCCAATGAGGAGCGTCAAAACCGCTAAAGCTCTAGCCCACTCGAGACAGAATGTCTAAGCCCAGCGTAGCCCCATGGGGTCCAGTAGCATTGTCAACTACATACTCATCAATGTGAGTAGAAACTGACAACTTGTGTGTTATGGAAGTCGAGGGTTTTTTCGGAGGTGGGCTGAGCATTGAGTGAACCATGATGGGAGGTTAGAGCTCGACCATAGTGGACGCCCCGACCTGAGGAGTCGGCTCCACAGCCGAGCTCGTGGCAGCCGGAGCTGATGGAGGAGGTGTCTTTTCAGTCCTCTTAAGGACCTTGGCGAGACGCTCAGACTTCCATGAGCCTCTCGGGCGTTTGCTTCTTTTGGCCTCGCCACTCTCCAAGATGTTATCAAGGTTGGAGTCCATCTCGCCTGCATAGTTACACCACAACATGAGTTATCAAAAAATAAAGTAACTCTGCATAATGAAAACATACATGGGATAAAAAGACAAGTGGAGAGAAACCTAACTGGAACTCTCCCCCGAGCTTGTGCTCGGTGACTACGAAATTCCCCCATCTTCAGAAGAGGCGGGGGGAGTACCTTCCTTATAGGTGGAAGTCAACCTCGAAAAGTCCCTATAGTCATTAGTCCCGTATTGGACGGCTATCCCATTCCATACCTCGTTCAGGCTATACATGGTGTCGTATTTCCCCAGCCAGCTATCAAACTTATGTACCCTATCATCTACCCAAGACCATACATAGAAATGGTTCCTATCATCCTTACATAATATTAACCTATCGAGTTTATGCTTTAATAGGGAGGGGGACCACATATTCGAGCTAAGGATGACTGTACCTTGATCATCCTCCCGAGCTTGAGGCCTCGTCATTGGCCTCATTCCCCGATTGCGGACTCCTATGACGAACTGGAGGTGGAGGCCTCGCATCTCTCCTTAGAGGGAGGTTACTGGTTGGCAGAGGCACAAGCTCCCACCGGTCGTATTTTTTATTGTAGACTGATCCTCTCCTAAGAGCCCACAAGCCTGGAGCTTGTCTTCATGCAGGAGATAGGAAAGGGATCTCTTGCTGTAAGGAAGTTGGAGCAGAGTCTCTCTGTGCTCCCTCATCTCCTTGGTAGGGGTAGGGCAATGGTAGTTGGCTGGAAAGTCAAACGCATTTCAACTAAGTACGGGCCTAAAAACGCAGTTCAAGCACAAAAAAGAAGGGGGTTAAAATACTTACGAATCTGTCTGAACGAATAGCATCGAGACGGGGCTAGGCCATCTATCCAGAAGAAGGCCTTCTTGAAGTCAGGAGGATGATTGGGAAGGTCTTCAAACATCTTCTTCTCCTTTGGATAGCTCGAGAGGTAGTAGAAGCCATCCCCTCCCCGAGCTCGGGAGGGATTGCTTTTCAAGCAGAAGAGATATAAAATCTCCTCTGGTGAAGGTCCTAGCCACTTCAACTCGTGATATAACAACCTCAGGGTAAACAATACCCTGTAAGAATTGGTGTTGAGCTGGAAAGGAGCCAGCCCAACAAAATCTATGAAGTCCTTGAAAAAAGACTTCAGGGGCAATACTGCCCCTGCCTTCATGTGCTCCTGGCTCCAAACTGCATATCTCAGCTTGCTGTCAGGATTCCCATCTCCTGGAGCGCGGCAACTCCACTTGTGGGAGGTCGGGGCTCGACACCTTAGTGAGCCTGATAGTCCTATGCTGTGAAAGGCCAGAATATCGGTTATCTGGCCTAGTGACGTGACCGAACTCCAATAATGCTGGCCTCGAAAAATTCTTTCCTCGGCTGCGAGGTAGAGGGTTTCCCCATCAGTGAGAACCGAAGATCACCTGGTTTGAAGGCGAGTGTCACTTTAAGCGCAAGGTCGAGAGGGATTGGTCTAGGCTCGGTGTCCGGATCTGGATGAAGGGCGACCCTTAGTCTTTTCCTTTTCCCTTCTTCAACTTTGTCTATCTGACGTCGGAAGTGGTCTCGAGTGTCCTCTTGCTCACGTCTCAGTTCGTACTCCCAAATTAAGCGTTGGTTGCGAGTGAATGGGGATTCCGGGCTCGAAGCTACTGGTGAGTAAGGAATCGCAAGCTTTGACCCCCATCACTTTCCTGAATTCTGTGGCATCTAATAAGAAAGCAAAGGGTGAGGGCCAAGCGAGCAAGAAATAAAGAAATAAATAGTACCTAAGCTCGAATGATCGAGACTACAAGGCAAGCTCCATCCAAAGGATGAAGCCAATCTCAGAGTGTGTAATCCACCAGAAAGGAAGGAAGGTTGTCTAAAAGGTTATATTTTTGGGAATCGTGCATTCCTTAAAAAACCTTGATTTTGTACCCAATATCTTGGTGTGCAAGATATGGTTCCTAAAATTTGAAAACCCAGAAAGGAACCATTTTTGGACCTTCTTTCGCAGAAACTGGGTTTGAGTCTAATGACTATCAATCGAAGCACCCTAATCCTAATGCACAAAACTAGCATAAATCCTAGCACTCACGGTGTAACAGAGGCAAAAGCATACAAAAAAAAAACGTACATGTATAATGTAAAAAAGACATGACCGAAAACCTACACAATGCAGTCGAAGGAAACAGAAAAATGTATGAGCGAATGAGCGGTTGCAAGTGCGACCTCACTGAGTTGAAGAGTCCAATGTTACTTTGTCTACTCAGCTTCGAGAACATGCAAGAAATGGGCAAGGAGGGTTCTGGTTTTTTCTGTCTTCCTTTTTTCTCTCTGAAATGAATGTGAGAGTAAAAGAGGAAGACGACTGGAGTCTAATTTATAAACCCGTGAGAACGTAAAAGGCAGGATTAATCTGGGCCACGTATCAGATCCGACGGCCAGGGATAAATGACATGATGGTACCATAAAGGTGGCAGGCGAACGATCATGGGCAGAGTTTCAAGGTACTCGAGTACCTTGAGTAAGCAATACCTAGCTGACACGTGTCCATACTCGAGTGTGTGACGGAACGGTTCCCGAAGGAAGTAGTTCAAAAGTTTCATTCTCATAGGATTCGAACTAATACTTTTGAGGGGGCAAAATGTTACACCCAGATTTCGAGACCCGAGATTGTGATCTCGAAAGCTGGACTTGCCAATTGCAAGCTTGAAATATCTGAAATGCATATGCATGACTCAGGTGTCGAACCCTCGAATCAAGATGGCAACCTGGAAGACATTTTTCAACCTCGAAGTTCTTTTTGAGCTCGAAAGAACTTGGCACCAGGATATACCCGATATTGCGTGTCTGCAGATCAAGTAACCCGAGCTTGGCATAAGTATAAGCTCGGAGTGTGACAGCCTCGGTGGTATTTACCCGCTCCAAGCTGGTCTTAGGGAAAGGTGCCTAGCTCATAACTTATCTATAAACTTGGACTTGCATGATGCTGATTGCCGACCTCGAACGGCTTAGTGGGTCATCTGATGAGACGCAGTCCATGCATTCAAAATATATTTATTGTTGTAACTTCCCTACATTAAAGGGATATTAACTAGTCTGTTATATGCCCCCTGGTCTTCAGGGGACGTTTCCTTGTATATAGGAGTTACATAATTTAATGTCATTATTTCCATTAATAAATAGGAGTATCTTCCCGACATATGTGGGAACGACCTCTGAGAACCCTATATAAATAGATAGATCATGAACACTTAGGGGGGGGGGGGGGGGGATTTTGGATATCTTGAGGAAATTTATGGAGAATTCATCCCTGAAGGATTTCTTGAAATTTCCAAAGTCTTAATAAAACTGACTCGTGGACTAGGCAGAGTTAACTGCTGAACCATGTAAAATTCTTGTTGTTTTATTGTATTATTCGTCTACGCCATAGTTCCTATTGTTTATTTGCTCTACATTTTAAGTTGACGAAAAACGACGTCAACAGTAGCATCATCAGTAGCAGTAGCAGTAGTAGTAGTAGCAATAGCAGTAGCAGCAGCAGTAGTAGTTGTAGAAGCAGTAGTAGAAGCAATAGTAGTAGTAGTAGTAGAGGTAGAAGTAGCAGTAGCGATAACAGTAGCACTAGTAGTAGTAGTAGTAGTAGTAGTAGTAGTAGTAGTAGTAGTAGTAGTCGTAGTAGTAGCAGAAGTAGTAGCAGTAGCAGTAGTAGCAGAAGCAGCAGCATCATCAGCAGCAATAGCAGCAGCAGTAGCAGTAATAGCAGCAGCAGCAGTAGTAGCAGTAGTGGTAGCAGTAGTAGCAGTAGTAGAACTAGTAGCAGTAGTAGTAGCAGTAGCAGTAGCAGTAGTAGCAGTAGTAGAAGTAGCACTAGTAGCAGTAGAAGTAGTAGCAGTAGTAGCAGTAGCAGTTGCAGTAGCAGTAGCAGTAGTAGTAATTGTAGAAGTAGCAGTAACGATAACAGTAGCAGTAGTAGTGGTAGTGTTAGTATTACAAGTAGCTGTAGCTGTAGCAGTAGCACTAGTAGTGGCAGTGTTAGTATTAGCAGTAGCCGTAGCAACAGTAGCAGTAGTGGCAGTAGTAGTAGCAGTAATAGTTGTAGCAGTTGTAACAGTAGCAGCATTAGCAGTAGCAGCTGTAGCACTTGTGGCAATAGCAGCAACACCAGTAGCAGTAACAGTAGTTGCAGTAGCAGTAACAGTAGTAGCAGCAGTAGGTGCAACAGCAGTAGAAGCAGTAACAGCAGTAGTAGTAGTAGTAGCAGCAACTGTAGTAGCAGTAGTGGCTGTATCTGTAGCAGTAGTAGTAGCAATAGCAGTAGCAGTAGCAGTAGCGATAGAAGTAGTAGTAGTAGTAGTAGTGGCAGGGTTAGTACTAGTAGTAGCTGTAGCAGTAGCAGCAGTAGTAGTAGCAGTAGCAGTAGCAGCAGCAGTAGTAGCAGTAGCATCATCAGCAGCAACAATATCAGTAGCAGTAGCAGTAATAGCAGTTGCAGCAGCAACAATAGTACTAGTAGCAGTAGTGGTAGCAACAGTAGCAGTAGCAGAACTAGTAGTAGTAGAAGTAGCAATAGTAGCAGTAGTAGAAGTAGCAGTAGTAGTAGTTGTAGGAGTAGCAGTAGCGATAGCAGTAGCAGTAGAAGTGGCAGTGTTAGTATTAGCAGTAGTTGTAGCAGTAGTAGTGGCACTGTTAGTATTAACAGTAGCTGTAGCAGTAGTAGTAGTAACAACAGTAACAGTAGCAGTAGTAGTAGCAGTTGCAGTAGCAGTAGTAGCAGTAGTGGCAGTAGCAGTAGCAGCAGTAATAGAAGCAGCGGTAGTAGCTGTAGTGGCAGTAGTAGTAGCAGTAATAGCTGTAGCAGTTCTGTAGCAGTTGTAACAGTAGCAGCGTTAGCAGTAGTAGCAGTTGTAGCAATAGCAGCAGGAGCAGTAGTAGTAGCAGCAACAGTAGTAGCAGTAGTTGTAGTAGCAGTAGCAGTAGTAGCAGCAGTAGGTACAACAACACTAGTATAAGTAGCAGCAGTAGTAGTAGTAGTAGCAGCATCAGCAGTAGCAGCATTAGTAGCAGTAGTGGCAGTAGCAGTAGCAGTTGCAGTAGCAGCAGTAGTAGTAGTAGTAGCAGTAGCAGTAGTAGTAGCAGTAGCAGTAGTAGTAACGATAGAAGCAGTAGTAGTAGTGGCAGTGTTACTATTAGCAGTAGCTTTAGCAGTACCAGTAGGAGTAGTAGCACTAGTAGTAGTAGCAGTAGAATTAGCAGTAGCAGTAGTAGTAGAAGTAGCAGTAGTAGTAGTAGTAGCAGGAGCAGTAGTAATGGCAGTGTTAGTATTAGCAGTAGTTGTGGCAGTAGCATTAGTAGGAGTAGCAGTAAAAGTAGCAGCAGTAGTAGCAGTGGTGGCAGTAGTGGCAGTAACAATAGCAGAAGTGACGGTAGCGGCAGTAAAAGTAGCAATAGTTGCAGTAGCAGCCGTAGGAGTTTTAGCAGCAGCAGCAGAAGCAGCACTCGTAGAAGTAGTGGCAGTAACTATAGCAGCTGTAGCTGTAGCAGCAACAATTGCAACAGCAGTAGTAGCGGTAGTGGTAGTAGTGGTAGCAGTAGTAGTAATAATAGTAGTAGTAGTAGTAGTAGTAGCAGTAGAAGTAGTAGCAGTAGCAGTAGCAGTAGCATCATCAGCAGCAACAGCAGTAGCAGTAGTAGTAGCAATAGTAGTAGCAGCTGTAGCTGTAGCAGCAACAATTGCAACAACAGTAGTAGCAGTAGTGGCAGTAGTGGTAGCAGTAGTAGTAGTAGTAGTAGCAGTAGCAGTAGCAGTAGTAGCAGTAGCAGTAGCATCATCAGCAGCAACAGCAGTAGCAGTAGTAGTAGCAGTAATAGCAGTAGTAGCAGCAGCAACAGTAGTAGTAGCAGTAGTGGTAGTAGCATTAGCAGTAGTAACAGTAGCAGCACTAGTAGTAGTAGAAGTAGTAGTAGTAGTAGTAGTAGCAGTAGCAGAAGTAGCACTAATAGCAGTAGAAGTAATACCAATAGTAGCAGTAGTAGTAGTAGTAGCTGTAGGAGTAGCAGTAGCAATAGTGGTGGCAGTGTTAGTATAACCAGTAGCAGTAGTAGTGGCAGTGTTAGTATTAGCAGTAGGAGTAGTAGCAGTAGTAGCAGCAGCAGTAGTAGTAGTAGTGGCTGTAGTACTAACAGTAATAGCTATAGCAATTGTAACAGTTGCAGCATTAGCAGTAGTAGTTGTAGCAATAGCAGCAGTGGCAACAGTAGTTACAGTAGTGGCAGTAGGAGTAGCAGTAGTAGTAGTAGTAGGTGCAACAACAGTAGTAGAAGTAGCGGGAGTAGTAATAGTAGCAGCATCAAAATTAGGAGCAACAACAGTAGTAGCAGTAGTGGCAATAGTGGCTGTATCTGTAGCAGTAGTAGCAGTAGCAGTTGCAGTAGCGGTAGCAGTAGCAGTAGCAGTAGCGATAGAAGTAGCAGTAGTAGTGGCAATGTTAGTATTAGCAGTAGCAGTAGCAGTAGCAGTAACGATAGAAGTAGCAGTAGTAGTGGCAGTGTTAGTATTAACAGTAGCTGTAGAAGTACCAGTAGTAGCAGTAGCAGTAGTAGCACTAGTAGCAATAGCAGTAGTAGCAGTAGCAGTAGTAGTAGCAGTCGCGATAGCAGGACCAGTAATAATGGCAGTGTTAGTATTAGCTGTAGCAGTAGCAATAACGATAGAGGTAGCAGTAGTAGTGGCAGTGTTAGTATTAGTAGTAGCTATAGAAGTACCAGTAGTAGCAGTAACAGTAGTAGCACTAGTAGCAGTAGCAATAGTAGTAGCAGTCGCGATAGCAGGACCAGTAGTAATGGCAGTGTTAGTATTAGCAATAGCTGTAGCAGTAGCACTAGTAGCAATATTAGTTGCAGTAGCTGTAGTAGTAGCAGCAGTAGTGGAAGTAGTAGCACTAATGGCAGTAGGAGTAACAGTAGTAACAGTAGCAGCAGTAGCAGTTTTAGCTATAGATAGGAGGAGCAGCAGCAGTAGTAGTAGCAGTAGTGGCAGTAGTTGCAGTAGTAGTAGCAGCAGTACGTGCAACATAGGAGTAGCAGTAGTTGTAGCAACATCAGAAGTAGCAATAGCAGCAATAGCAGCAATAGTAGCAGTAGTGGAAGTAATGGCTGTATTTTTAGCAGTAGTAGCAGTAGCAGTAGCAGCAGTAGTAGTAGTAGCAATAGTAGTAGGAGTAGCAGTAGCGATAGCAGTAGTAGTGGCAGTGTTAGTATTAGCCGTAGCTGTAGCAGTAGTAGCAGTAGCACTAGTAGTAGTAGCAGTAGTAGAAGTAGCACTAGTAGCAGTAGCAGTAGTAGTAGAAGTAGCACTAGTAGCAGTAGTAGTAGCAGTCGCGATAGCAGTAGCAGTAGTAGTGGCAGTGTTAGTATTAGTAGTTGCTGTAGCAGTAGCACTAGTAGTAGTAGTAGCAGTAGTAGTAGCAGTAGCAGTAGTGGTAGCAGCAGTAGTAGTAGTAGCAGTAGTGGCAGCAGCAGCAGTAGTAGTAGCAGTAGCAGCAGCAACAACAGTAGCAGCAGCAACAGTAGTAGTAGTAGTAGTAGTAGTAGTAGTAGTAGTAGTAGTAGTAGTAGTAGTAGTAGTAGTAGTAGTAGTAGTAGTAGTAGTAGTAGTAGTAATAGTAGTATCAGTGGTAGTAGCAGGAGCAGTAGTAGTAGCAGCTGCAGTAGCAATAGTGGCAGTCGCGGCAGTAGCAGTAGCAATAGTAGCCATAGTAGTTGTTGCAGCAGCAGCAGTAGCAACAGCGACAGAAGCAGCAGTCGGAGAAGTTGTGGCAGTAACTCTAGCAGTAGTAGTAGTAGCAGCTATAGCTGCAACAACAGTAGTAGTAGCAGTAGCAGTAGTAGTAGAAGTAGTAGCAGTAGCAGTAGTAGTAGAAGTAGTAGCAGTAGCAGTAGCATCATCAGCAGCAACAACAGCAGCAGTAGGAGTAGCAATAATAGCAATAGCAGCAACAGCCGTAGCAGTAGTAGCAGTAGTGGTAGCAACAGTAGCAGTAGAAGCAGTAGCAGCACTAGTAGTAGTAGAAGTAGCAGTAGCAGTTGCAGTAGCAATAGTAGTAGCTGTAGGAGTAGCAATAGCGATAGCACTAACGATAGCAGTAGCAGTAGTAGTGGCAGTGTTAGTAGTAGCAGTAGATGTAGTAGTAGTAGTGGCAGTGTTAGTAATAGCAGTAACTGTAGTAGTACCAGTAGTTGTAGCACTCGTAGCAGTAGCAGTAGTAGCACTAGTAGCAGTAGCAGTAGTTGCAGTAGCAGTAGTAGTAGCAGTAGCAATAACAGTAGTAGTCGCGAAAGTAGGAGCAGTAGTAATGGCAGTGTTAGTATTAGCAGTAGTTGTAGTAGTAGTAGCAGTAGTAGCCGTAGCGGTTGCAGTAGTAGTAGTAGTTGCAGCAGTAGTAGCAGTAGTAGCACTAGTGGCAGTAACAGCACTAGTGGCAGTAGTGGCATTAGCAGTAGCAGTTGTAGTTGTTACAATAGCAGCAGTAGCAGTTGTAGCAATAACAGTAGGAGCAGCAGCAGCAGTAGTAGTAGTAGTAGCAGTAATGGCAATGGTTGCAGTAGCAGTAGCAGTAGTAGCAGCATTAAATGCAACAACAGTAGTAGCAGTAGTAGTAGCAACATCAGCAGAAGCAGCAACAGCAGTAGTAGCAGTAGTGGAAGTAATGGCTGTATCTGTTGCAATAGTAGCAGTAGCAGTAGCAGTAGCAGTAGGAGTAGCAGTAGGAGTAGCAGTAGTAGTGGCAGTGTTTGTATTAGCAGTAGTAGTAGTAGCAATAGCACTAGTAGTAGTAGCAGTAGCAGTAGCACTACTACTAGTAGTAGTAGTAGTGCAGTAGTAGCATTAGAAGTAGAAGTAGAAGTAGTAGATGCAATGGTAGCGGTAGGAGTAGCATTAGTAGGAGTAGTAGTGCAGTAGTAGTGTAGTGGTAGTGCAATAGTAGTAGCAGTAGCAGTAGTAGTAGTAATAGCAATAGGAGAGGCAGCAGTAGCAGTAGTAGTAGCAGTTGCAGCAGTAGTTGCAGTAGCAGCAGCAGCAACAACAGTAGTAGTAGCTGTAGTAGTAGTAGTAGTAGTAGTAGTAGTAGTAGTAGTAGTAGCAGTAGTAGTAGTAGCCGCAATAGTAGTAGTAGTAGTAGTAGTAGTAGCAGTAGCAGTAGCGGTAACGGTAGGAGTAGGAGTTGCAGTAGAAGTAGCCGCAGTAGTAGCAGTGGTAACGGTAGGAGTAGGAGTTGCAGTAGAAGTAGCCGCAGTAGTAGCAGTAGCAGTAGCAGTTGCAGCAGCATCTGTATTAGAAGTAGTAGTGCAGTAGTAGTAATAGTGCAGTAGTAGTAGTAGTAGTAATAGTGCAATAGTAGTAGAAGTAGCAGTAGCAGTAGTAGGAGCAACAGTAGTAGGAGTAGTAGTAGTAGTAGCAGCAGCAACAACATTAGCAGTAGTGGCAGTAGTGGAAGTAGTAGCAGTAGCACTAGTAGTAGTAGCAGTAGCAGTGGCCGTAGCAGTATTAGTGGCAGTAGCAGTAGCAGCAGTAGTAGTAGGAGTAGTAGAAGTAGCAGCAACAGTAGTAGTAGTAGTATCAGTTGTGGCAGTAGCAGTAGCAGTAGCAATAGTAGCAGTAGTAGCAGTAGCAATAGTAGCAGTAGTAGCAGTAGCAGAAGTTGCACTAGTAGTGCAGTAGTAGTAGTAGTAGTAGCAGCAGCAACAGCAGTAGCAGTAGTTATAGAAGCAGCAGTAGCAGTAGTAGCAGTAGCAGCCGCAGCAGTAGTACCAGTAGCAGCAACAGCAGTAGTGGCAGTTGCAGTAGCAGTAGTAGTAGTAGCAGTAGCAGTAGCAGCAGTAGTACCAGCAGAATCAACAGTAGCAGTAGTAGTAGTAGCAGCAGCAGCAGCAGTAACAGTAGTAGGAGTAACGGCCGTAGCAGCAGCAGCAGTAGTAGTAGTGGCTGTAGTAGTAGTAGTAACAGCAACAACAGCAACAACAACAACAGTAGTGGCAGTAATGGCAGTAGTGGCAGTAGCAGTAGCTGTAGTAGCAGTAGCAGTAGTAGCAGCAATAGTAATACCAGCAACAGCAGAAGTAGTGGCAGTAGCAGTAGCAGTAGAAGTAGTAGCAATAGCAGTAGTAGAAGTAGTAGCAGCAGTAGTAGTAGCAGTAGCAGTAGTAGCAGTAGCAGCGGCGGCAGTAGTGGCAGCTGCAGTAGCATTAGCAGCAGTAGCAGTAGTAGCAGTAGCAGTAGTAGCACTAGTAGTAGTAGTAGTATTAGTAGTAGTAGTGCAGTGCTAGTAGCAGTAGCTTGCACTTCCCGAGCTCGAGCTATCTCGCTTGAAGGAAATCGGTGAAAAATATACTCAAGTGTCAAGCTATTACGAGCTCAAAGAATTCTCAAGGCTACTCGTTCTTGAGATAATTGTTTATTTCGAGCTCATACCTGGCGAGCCCAATTTTCAGGGTCATAATTTCTTATCTCGAAATCTGGGTGTAACATTTTGCCCCCTCAAAAGTATCAGTTTGAATCCCCTGAGAAGGAAACTTTTGAACTGCCCTTCTTGGAAACTGTACCATCAATTGTACTTGAGTGTAGACACGCGTCAGCCAGGTATTGGATGGTCAGAGTACTTGAGTGCCTTTTACATCACACGCACGTCCATCCGCCTGCCAACATTATGGTGCCATTCTTCCATTTGTCCCTGGCCATTTGATCAGATATCAAAATTGGCCAAGGGTCCAGATCGTTTCATCATTTGGTATCCTTCGGGGACCTATAAATACGCCATCGTCTTCCTCATTTCAACTTTACGTTTCAAATTTTCAGAGAAAAGAAAACCAGAACTCAAAAACTTCGGTCCTTGCATGTTCTCCAAGCCGAGGAAGCAAAATACTGCTGGTCTGTTTGACTCCGTGAAATCGTTCTTGCAACCTTTCCTTCGGTCTTCGATTTCTCTGTATCTGTAAAATGCCCTTAACTAGTACTTAATAAAACATTCACATTTTTAATAGTTTATGATAGAAAGCCACTTATTATAAAAATTTCAATGGGGTCTTGCTTAAAACATGCAAATTGGGCCCAAAAGTTTAAAAAGAAAATATCAGTTTTATGCAAAGTTCTAAAACAAGCAAAAGTTTAAGTCACACTGACAATTTTAAGAAAAATCCCATTTAACATAACATTATTAAAGATGGCGTTTAAAGTTGATCGTTTCTCGTCCATAGGATGCCCCACGCCATACACACTAGGACGACAGAACTCCCCACATCACCACGCGTGCCACAGAGAAACCTATTTGCTACTTGGAAGGGAAAGTAAGGGGGTGAGCTAAAAGCCCAGTAAGGAAATACAAACAACAAGCAAGTAAGATACAACAATTTACAAACACTATAATTCATTTTTATACATCATAGCATCATCATAAAATTGGCATCAATATCATAAACATAATGCCACCATCATAACATCATAACAAAAACATAAACATCACCAAACATCATAACATAATCATAAATATCACCAAACATCATAACATAATCATAAACAATTCGCTAACTTGTCCATGCCACCCTTTGAGGTAAACAAAAGTCTCTGGTCCTTGAATAACCTAGGCGCGTCCGCCCATGGAGTTACGTCTTCATATCCTTAGTAACTCGGGTTACGTCTTCTTATCCTTAGCAACCCATTTTGATGTGTCGCATTCATCACGCTAACATCCATTCATATCATACAACGTTCATACAAGCCAACATATCATCACATTATGACATTCATAATTCATAACATTTCATTCACACAATAGTCTTACCATTCATAATATAACAATCATAAATTCTATCTAACTTCCTTACCTCAGGTCCAAGCTAAGTAAAACCACAACTTCTCAACGAGCCTATACCATAATCAAAACGACATTTCTTAGCTTCACATAATTACTATTTTGCCCTTTCATATAACTCATGTGTGCATGGGCCATGCACACATGGTGAGAGTTACACACAACATACAATTATGCTTAGTTACACATAAAGTCATAAAAAGAATAATGCTCATTCTACCTATATTGCATGCATGATCTTTCTATAAAAACTACATGGTTGGATAATAGACATGATTTTGGACGTAAAAGTGAATTTGCATGTAACATGTATACGTGAGAACGTTGCGTAAATGTGGCGTTTAAAACGATAATTTCATGTGTCTTACTTCTATCGTTTTAAGAATAATAAACTTGTAGCATGTTTTGTTTTCCATTGTTTATCTTCTTAAAATTACTAGGTTGATTAAATCTCCCAAGATGTTCTTTTTATTTCATAAAAACAATTTTATCTAGCCATTAAAAATATATAGAAGACCCATTTATTATTTTTAAATTACAAAGAAAAGCAAAGGCATTGGAAATTATTTTAAAAATAAAATACCTATGATTATCATGTCTCCTTAGAAAATAACAATTCAATTTAAGTTAATGGAATTTCATATTTTGATGTGAGAAAAATAATAATTTTAAGTGTGGGAAACATATATTTTGTTTGAATTATTTTTAATACTTAATTTTATGTAACACAAATTCATATGTGAAAATTAAATAACTATTTAAAACTTTTAAACGAAACTTTCAGCCATTATTTAAAAATCACAAGTGAATTATATCCAACATCTTTCTTAATCCAATTAAAGAAAATCGTAACTTGTAAAATAACCACTCATATTATATTAAAAATATCATTTTTAAGTTTTACCATTGTTTAGGTTATTTATTTATTTCAAAATACCAATCAAATTCATTTTATTGAAACACACTCTACATTTTTCAACAAAAATTCCAGCAATCAAATTTATCATTAAAATCACCATCCTTATTTTTAAAACTCATATTTCCTAAAAAAATATAACAAAAAATATGTAGGTAATTATTTGTGCAAAAACATCATTTTAATTGTGAATTAAAACACCATTTTATTTTCACAAACACCACCTATCATTAGAGTCATTCTTATGCATACATATCCTTATTTCATCAATCTTTTCACCATTTAATCACAAAATCAGCAAGCATAAATCACCATGAATTTTATCTTTTACCTCATGCCTCATAAAATTCATACAAGAACATTCATGTTTCATAAACACAATAATTCACAAATCCTAACATGCTCTTATTATACAAATAATTCAAAGAACATAACTAACACATATTCATATACAACCTTATTCTTTTTTTCTAATGAGTTCATGCATGCAACCCAACAAAATAATAACACAACATGCATGAATAACATAACACAAATCCTCATATATGCTTTTATATTAAACCTAACATGTTAATATTATTTTTCATGCATACCATAATATATTGATACATAATCCCATATACATTTTATCATGTTTCTAGATTCACAATTGATTCTAAAACATATAACAAAAACAATCATGCTTGAACATCACCCCAAGGCCGAAACACTTAGGATACCCAACAATAATTTACACAAAATCCTCATCTATATACACATGAAACCTAGCATGTTTCTAACATGTAAATGGACACAAAATAAAACAACCCAATATTCCCAAACCACATAGGCCGAAACATACATACATAAAATCATAGAATATCATCAGCATCATATTTCAATAATCATCTCATTACACATATTATGAACATACAACAAAAAATCAAACCAACACCATAAACCCCTACCCACGCCTAAATCAATCTCCCATGCATCAACATATTGAAAAAAAACCACAAATCCAATAACTCAAGAGAACACCATAGCATTAGGGGTAGAGATTCAATACCTCTCTTGATTGTAAAATCAAGAACACAACTTGATCAACACCCAAGTGATAATCACCCTTGAATACCCTAGGGTTTTTGAAACCCATGAAGAAGAAGAACATAGAAAAAGACTTAAGATAATGAGGAAGATAAACCTAAATCTTAAAACAACAAGGAATCATAAGAAAATCATACCTAAGACCGCCTCCTTCTTCTTCCTTTCTTCTCATCCTTCTCTCTCTTTCACACCTCTCTCTCTCTCTCTCTCTCTCCTTCTCTCTAATTTTGGCAGCCACAAGCAAAAGAATGCCAAGGCTTCCATACTCTCCTATTTATAGCCTCTAGTGACCTAACCCTAAGAAAAGGACTCAAGTGTGTAAAGCCAAATTCCTATCCCATAATTTAAGCTAAATCCCATTATTTCCTCTCCTTACACCTCACCTAAACCCTTATCCTAATGTGAACCAAATCAAAAATCAACCTTGTCATCTTTTCCTACAAGATGACAACTTATATTTCTTTTCTTTTCTATTTTCTTTTCTTTTCATAATTAAAAGGAAAATGCTCAAGACTCACATTAGGTCTAGATTCATACTACCCTTTCCTTTTCTATAATGGGAACAATAACTAAATAAATTAATAAAAGAAAAATAAAACACATTCACATACACACACACATTTCGGCACACACTTAAAATAAAAAAAATAACATATTTTAATCACATCAATTGTCACACTAATTTAAAAATGTAACACTAATAGTAAAATAAACAAGTTACACAATTATTCACATATTAAAAATAAATAATCAAACAAACAATTAACAAATTTAAATTAAAAAAGGTTATACCAAACAATTCTAACAATTAAATAAAATAACAAACAATTAAATAAAACAAACAATAACTAAATAAAATAAACAACATTTAAATAAAACAATTCACCACACTTAACACTTAAATAAAATAAAACACCAAAAATTTTAATAAACTAAAAAAAAATTTGGTGCACTACAGTATCCACCATCTACATTGTGTAAGTATCTGCTCTTGACCCCTTATATCTGTGTTTATACTTTATTCTTTCCATGCATGTCTTACGTTGTTGCACTTAGGCACATTTACTAGTTTCGCACTAGAATGCTTTAATCAATACCGTGTAGTTTTTAGGCTCTTCTATTGTTATGGATTTCCCAAACCCAGAATTTTCGACTCTTTTACTAGGTTATCTTAATTTCGAGTATCATATCGTGTAGACCAAGAAAGTGGGTATAGAATTAGGGTTTTCAAATTGCACGTTTCCCAAAAATATCACTTTTTGAGTAACCGCCAACTTAATTTCCCTAAAAATCCGGGATTCTAAAAAATAAATCCACCTTTCCCTCTTTACGTGGAATACACGCTCCGAGCCTGATCTCGTTATTTTGATCGAGCTCATTCCATAGCTTCGATCAATCGAGCTTAGGCCGTCTTGATTTTCATTCTTAATCTCTTGTTCGTCTGGTCGTCACCATTTTGTTCTCTTGCTAGATGCCGCAGAACTCAGAAAAGTGGTGGGGGCCAAAATTTGCAATTCCTTACACATTGGCAACTCCGAGCCCGGAGTCACCTTTTACTCGGAACCAGCGCTTGATACGGGAGCACGAACTTAGGTGAGAGCAAGAAGACACTCGAGCTCATTTACGACGCCAAATTGACGAGGTTTAGGAGAGAAAAAGGAAAAAACTCAGGGTTGCAATCTATCCAGACTCGGACCCCGAGCCCAGACCGATCCCTCTCGACCCTACTCTTAAAGTGACGATCGCATTCAAACCCGGCGAGCTCAAATTTTCACTAATGGAAGATCCATCAAATCCCCCATCTTCCTTGCAGCCAATAGCTATTCCCACCTCGAGGGTAGAATTCTTCGAGGCCGAGCATTATTGGAGCTCGGTCTCCTCATTGGGGCAGATCTCTGATATCTTGGCCCTCCACGAAATTGGATTATCGGGCTCGCTAAGTTTTCGAGCTCCTACCTCCCATGAGCGAAGCTGCCGCGCCCCGGGAGATGGTAATCCCAACAATAAGTTAAAATACGCGGCTTGGAGCCAGAAGCACATGAGGGCAGGGGCCTTATTGCCCTTGAAGTCCTTTTCAAGGACTTCTTGGATTTTGTTGGGCTTTCTCCCTTCCAACTCAACACCAACTCATACAGGTTTTGTCAGCCCTAAGGTCGCTTTACCACGAGCTAAAGTGGGAAGGACCTTCACCAAAAGAGATTTTGTATCTCTTTTGTTTGAAAAGCTACCCCTCCCAAGCTCGGGGAGGAGATGGCTTCTACTACCTCTCGAGCTATCCCAAGGAGAAGAAAGTCTTTGAGGATCTTCCAAACCATCCTTCCAACTTCAAGCTGGCTTTCTTTTGGACAGACGGTCTGGCTCCCTCCAGATATTATTCGTTCAGGTGAATTCATAAGTATACAATCCTTTTCTTTTAATGCTCTAATTTTTGTTTAAGCTTGAACCATTCATAACACCTTTAATTCTTCAGCCAACTATCACCGCCCTACTCCCATGAACAAGATGAAGGAGCACAAGGAAGCCTTGCTTCAACTTCCTTATGGTAGGCGCTCCCTTTCCTAACTTCTTCACGAAGATAGGCTTTGAGCTTGTGGTCTCCTGGAGAAGGATCAATCCACAAACGACTGGTCCAACAAGAAGTACACCAGTTGGGAGTCTGTGCCTCTCCCAATCGGCAGCCTTCCTCCGAGGCAAAGCTCTAAAGTACGATCCCCAGCTCGCCATTGCAGGAGTCCGTGCTTGGGGAACGAGGCCAATGATGAGGCTTCGAGCTCGAGTGATATAGGTACGGTCATCCTTAACTCAACCTTATGGTCTCCTTCACTACTTGAGCATAAGCCCGACACCTTAATCTTGTGCGAAGATGATAGGAAACACTTTTATGTATGATCCTGGGTAGATGAGAAGGTTCATAGGTTTGATAGTTGGCTAGGGAAGTACGATACTATGTATAGTCTGAACGAGGTTTGGGATGGAATAGTTGTCCAATATGGGACAAATGATTATAGGGACCTTTCGAGGTTGACTTCCACATATAGGGAAGGGACTCCCCCTGCCTCTTCCGAAGATGGGGGAATTACGTGGTCTCCGAGCATGAGCTCAGGGGAGAGTTCCAGTTAGGTTCCTCATTACTTGTCCTTTTATTCCTTGACTGTCTGCGTTATGCTAACTTTTTGTGTCTTGGAATTTCTTATAATGTGGTGTGATTGTGCAGGTACTATGGACTCCGATCTTGACACCATGCTCACCAGTGGCGAGGGGGCTAAGAGGAGTAAGTGCCCAAGAGCCTCGCAGAAGTTTGATCGGCCTGCCAAGGTCTCTATGAGGATCGAGAAGACCCCTCCTCCCCCAGTTCCCATTGCTACGAGCCCGGCCGTGGATCCTGCCTCCCAAGTCAAAGCTTCCACCACAGGTGTCCCCCCTGTGCCTCCTGCCATCATGGTCCGCTCAACGCTCGACCCATTTCCGAAGAAGCCCATGGCCTCCAAAACACGCCTGTTGTCGATTTCTACTCATATTGATGAGTATGTAGTCGACAATGCTGTCGGCACCCATGGGGCTACACTTGCCTCGGACGTTCTGTCTCAAGTAGGCCAGAGCATTAGCGGCTTTGAGGCTTCTTAGTGGCAGTTTTTGAATAATTCTTGGGACTGCAACACTCTTTACGACAAGAGTGTCAAGCTCGCTGCTGCGGTAACTTCTCTCACCTTATTATTTGTTGTAATTGTGCTAGTGTATGTTCGAACTTGATTTGTTTGTGTTTCAGTCTCTTACTTCCTTTGCTAAACTTAATTACAAGTTGAACAATGAGGTTCACTCGAGCATGTCCTATGCCCAAGAGTCGAAAGATCTTCAAATTAAGCTCGCTGACGAGTTCAAGGCTACAAAAGCAGAGATGGAGGCTGAAGTCGATCAGATGAAAGCCAGGATAGTCGAGCTCGAGAAGCTGAATGCCAGGCTCTAGGAGCTTGAGAAGATCAATGCCAAGCTTGAGGAGGAGAAGAAGGACACCTTCGAGATAATGGAGGGCGAAAAGGCTCGTCTTCTCGAGGAGTTCAAGGAGAAAAAGGATCGGGCGGTTGACCTGGCCATGTACAGGATCTGGGCCAGTAACACCGATCTCGATACCAACTTCCTAGGCTCTTTTGAGGAAGAGCTCGTGGCCAAATGGCAAGCTCGGCTTGATGCGGAGGAGGCTGCTCGGGAGGAGGCAGAGAAGGCTAAGGAGGAGGCTGAGAAGGCTAAGGAGGATGCTAAGAAGGCTAAGGAGGGCGCTCCTTCCTCCTAAATCTCGATCTGGGGCTGCGTCCCTTTGAAACCTTTGTAATAGTTTTTATCTTTTGTTTTCTATGCCCTTGGGGCTAAGACAATTTATAGCTCGTAAAAGAGCTATTTTCTTATGATATTTATAATACCATATTTGACTTTACTTTAATATTTTCGCTTTACATTTCTCAAGTCGAAATATTTCAAGCAATATATATTAAAAGTGTCCTTATGTCTGTTTATTCATACAAACACGTGGTGGATTTAAGCTTGAGCTTCAATGCATTCATGCACAGTTTACTCGATGTATTCATGTCCGATCTCGTTATTTGTCAAGGTCGAAACTTACTTTTACCATGCACTCGAAAGTACATATATATCGTGTAAGGTAGGTAGTTTAGTTACATCTTGCTTTTCTAGTTACTTTTCCTCATCTTCGGGTAGCTCCCCAAAGTTATGAGGTAGAAACTATCTTTTTGCAAAATATTCCAGCTTCGATCTCGACTTAACTTGAAGTAGGTTTGTTTACATTCGAACTTTCTGTCGATTAGTTTTAGCTAGTTTGTTCCAAACTTATTTAGGTCGTGTTTTTGGTTCGTAATCCATACACATATTTTTGATCTAGTTATATCTAGATCACGCATTTGGTTATGTCCAAATTACCTTGGCTCGCGCATTTGGTTATATCCAAACACTTTATTTTTAATGCCCAAATTATTTTAGCTCGCGTATTTGGTTATATCCAAATACTTCAATTTTTTAATAATTTGGTTGTGTCCAAATTATCTTAGCTCACGTATTTGGTTATATCCAAACACTTTTATTCTTTAATAATTTGGTTATGTCCAAACTATCTTAGCTCGCATATTTGGTTATATCCAAACACTTTTATTCTTTAATAATTTGGTTATGTCCAAACTATCTTAGCTCGCGTATTTGGTTATGTAATGAGCCAACTATTCTAGACCTTGGATGTAATGACCCAACTACTCTAGACTCTTGGACCATTAACGAAACTATACATACAAATTCTTACTAAAACTTACATTTGCAAAAATACCGTAATTTTATTAGAAAACTTATAGAAATAAGAGTTACTTACATAAATACCAAAAAGGATATGGGATCCCATTGTTTGAAAAACAAAACATAACATGATTTCTAAAATAAAGGGATTACATAGTAAGTGCGGAAAATACATATAAAGACCATAAATAAATGACTACATCCTCGAAATCGAACTCTCGACTCCTTGAATCCATTCACCACCGATACACAATCCCAAGCTTCCACGAACCTTACCGCCACTAAGCTATTTTCGTGCACATAAAATAAAAAAGGAATGAGCCTAATGCCCATCAAGGAAAATCTAACACATACTACATGTACATAAATTTCATAATGAACATAAAGACATAACATAACACTTATTACATACACATACTATAATGGCCATTATTACTTGGGGTCCCATTGACTAAACAAGTCATATGCCCATTAGATTGGTGGGGTCCTACTAGCTAAGTAGGTCATATGCCCATAATCCATTTGGGGTCTTGTTAATCATATGGGTCATATGCCCAAGCCTACAAACATACATATCATAACATATTTTATAACATATTTCATAGCATCAAACATAAGATAATATAAGCATATAACATATAGATTATATCCTATTTTCCTTACCAAAGTTACCGGGATATGTGGACAGCGTTGGGACTTTGGAACACTCCTAATAACCATTATGAAAAAGAGTGAGTCTAATGAAGAAAAAGAGATGAAAAGGAATGGGAAGACTAAACCATTGAGAAACATACTTACCGAAACTTATGTGCTCAAGAACTTAGATTTCCTAACCAAAATAAGAATGAGGTTAGAAGACTGAGTAGAGGGCTATGAGAAAGAAAATAACATAAAACCAATGAACTAGAGTTTTGGTTTACCTTAAAGACTTGTAAGACCAATCTACACTACAAACTGAAATACTATAGAACCTTACTTCCCAAAGTGTTTGATAAGCTTATGAGGATCAAGCTTATGATTTCCCCAAACCAGGTGTTTACACTCTCACACTCACTTAGCACTTGCAGCCTCTGAACTTAGAGCAAAAGATGAATAATGGTTGGGTACTAGGTCCTATTTATAGAGTTTAGGAATGAAAGGATCTTGATTTTACTTGAATAAAAATAATTGCTTTTTAGGTGAAAATAATTTGAATAATCGTTCAGCAGAGGCTGAAGACTCCTTCAAAAAGATGCTGGACTTATCAAGAGGTTGAATGGCTGAATGGAAAAAGAATTCAAAAACTTTCAAAACATACTGAAGGAGGCGATATATCGCCCCCTGTAGGCGATATATCGCCTGGGCCAGTATGCCCGAGGCTGTCGTGCATCGTCTCGTGTTTTCCGTATCTACGTGCTGCAATATATCGCCCCTATAACTGCGATATATCGGCACACGCTGATTAATTAAACACGAAATTACACATTTTTAGCTAAGTTTGAATGGAGTAAACAGCCTTGACTAAGCCCTCAACGTATTCAAAGCTGCTGACTGACCTTATAGCATTCAAACTTTACTCCTTATTAAATTAAATCCTCAAAATACTTAATCCTTAATCACCCATTCATAACATGTGCTTAAAATCCTATTGGTCCTTATCTAAACCTTATAGTATAATAAATATTATTCTTAATATCAGTCATATAATCAAACCTTAGGTTAAAATTAATATTCTTAAACTATAGGTTAAACTTAGAAAATCTATAAGTACTACTATGAGTGTCCAAATAATTCCCGGTCTGAACCAAAAATCCACAGTTACAAAGATAATACTATACATACTATAATACTACTAAATAATTAGCTAAGTAAAGTTCTTGGACTCTACATTGGACCATTAAAAACTACTATACAAAGACACTAATCTTAAGAAAACATACATATGAAATAACCATAACTTTATTATAAATTGTAAAGCAAAGGTAAACATACATAAAATTCATTAAGGATATGGGATCCCATTGTTTTGAAAATATTAAAATAAACATAACTTTAAATCTTAAAATTCGTTACAACTCAGATGCAGAAAAATACATAGAAAATATGATTGAAATGACTAAAAACAACTTCATCCTCGAATCATTCACGCAGTCTATCGAATCCATTCTTCCTCAATACACATTCCCAAGCCTCCAAGAATCTTCCCGCCGCCATAACTATTTTCCTGCACATATAAAACATAAAGGAATGAGCCTAATGCCCAGCAAGGAAAATCTACTACAAGCATGAAACAAAATCATACACATAAACTATGAACATATATCATATACTATAACACATATATCATAATTCTAACTCATGTATATGGTAACTATTGGGGTTTGCTAACTAAGCAACTATAAGCCTCAACCTACAATGAGGTTTGCTAGTTAAGCATCTATAAGCCCCAAAAACATAAAAGTGTTGGGGTTTGCTATATTAAAACTATAAGCCCAAAACATAAAAGTGTTAGGGTTTGTTATATAACAACTATAAGCCCCAAAACATACATATATCATAACATATAAATCATTCTATAGCATAATCATAACATATTACATAAACATAGCACATATCACATAGGAACTATCCTATTTTCCTTATCAAAATACCGAGAGGATGAGAACAAGGTCGGGATTTTGGAACACTCCTAAAAACCATTAATAGAGAGGTGAGTATTCCAAAAGAAAAGAGATGAAAAGAATGAACTAAACCATCGAAAAGATACTTACCAACAAGAACCTCAAGTTCAAAGAACTTAGATGCCTAACCAAGAATAAATAATACTGAGTTAGGATTTGAGTAGAGAAAAACTATGAAAAAACTAAGGAAATATACAGAGATGAACTAGGAATAGGAATACCTTTGATTGCTTTATAACCGAACTATACCTCAAAACCGAAATACACTATAAATCTTACTTCCCAAGTGTTTGATAGGCTTATAACCCCAACCCCAAGTGTTTAACACTCTAAAGTAAACCTAGCAGCTTGTAGGCTCTGAACTCAGCTTGAAGAATGAAATAAATGGTTGGGGGTACTAGGTCCTATTTATAGAGTTCAAGAATAAAAAGATCGTCATTTAGCTTGAATAAAATAATGGTTTTTTAATTGAAAAAAACATTTGAATAATCGTTCAGCAGAGGTTGAAGACTCGATCAAAAAGATTTTGGCTTATCAAGAGGTTTATGGAATAAAATGAGCTCGGTTTCAAAATCATTTGAAAATGCAGCCCTAGAGCCGATATATCACCTACCATAGGCGATATATCGCCTGGGCTCATATTCCCGAGGCTTGTCGATACGTGCTTTTCGTATCCCCGTGTGGCGATATATAGCCCCCTAGAGCTGCGATATATCGGCATACGCTAAAATATTATACACGTAATTACACTTTTTTCAGCCTAATTTGAATTGAGTAAACAACTTTGATTGAGTCTAATAACAATTTCGAAGCTGCTGGTAGACTCTGGGATTTTCAAATATTACTCTTAATAAACTATTCCTCAAAAATACTTAATTTTTCATTAAACATACGCATGACAAGTGTCATTATCTTATTGGGTCTATCTAAACCTTATAGTATAATAAATATCATCTTCATAATCAATCATATTAATCAAACCTTAGGTTATAATTAATATTCTTAAACTATAGGTTAAACTTATAAAATCTACAGGTGTTGTGATAACTCTACAAAATAGAGTTATTTTACCATTTTTTATGCGATAATTGTTGCTTAATTCTTGAGTTTTTAAGTAATTTATTAAGTTTTCAAGTAATTTTGAATTTATTAGTCTTATCATGATTTTATATACTTTTGTGTGTTTTTATAGTTATTTTGTTGTAAAATGTTGTAGTTAATTATTTGAATTATTATTGTTAAGTTAGTGGTAAAAAAATGTTGTATTATTAAACTTAAATGTAAAATATAAATTAAGTTATAATTAATATTTTCAAAGAATTAAATTGATTTATTTTATAGTTGAAAATATTGTATTATGATTTATTTTATATTTATTTTGAAAAGAAAGAAAAATGAAGGACAATATGACATTTTCAAGAAAGCAAGACAAGAAAAATGTGGCATTTTTGCCTTCTTTCTTAGGCCCAAAGCAGCACCAGCCCACTTGCTAGGCCCATGCCGAAGCCCACATGCCCAACATTTGCCACCTCACGCCTCTCCCCAGCTGCATTTCCTTCTTTAGCCAAGCACCAATGACCACAAAGCCACCAGCCACGGTCTCCTCTTCCTCCCATCAGCTCTTCAGCAAAGCAGGCCCGTGACCCTCCATGACATTCCCTGCCAACCGAAGCCCAGCAGGCCCACCAGCACCCTGTCACAGCTGCCAAAGCAAATTTTCTCCTTGAGCCCAACAAATGCTCATTTTTGCACCCTTGTCTCCTTTGCCAAAAATACCACATTTTTACCCCACTTTCTACACATTTTACCCCAAAACATCATTATTACACCCTATACTTTACCCCTATTTGCCATATTATAATTAATTAAATTAATTCAATCAATTTAATTAATTTAAATTGATATTTTAATGCTCATTTTTTTGGCTATAAATAAGGGAGTTTGGTGTCCAAATTGGGGAAGGTTACCACACTACACAAAATTCTACACATTCAAAACCTCTCAATTCTCTTCATCTTTTTGGTTATTTTTTATGTATTTTTAGAGGAAAAATTTGGGGTTTCTCCTCCAAATTTTCCTATTTATGTTTGTAATTTTTTGTTTGTAATTTCTATCCTAGTTATGAGTTTCTAATCTTTTTAAGATTATTAAGGTGATGATGAAACAATTTGTAATTAGATAGTATTTATTTTGTATGTTGATTTCCCATTTTGTGCAACAAAGTTTATGGAATTTTCTTCTTCAAATATCTTCTTTCATCTTAAATATCATGTATTTTGGATTGTTAGCACATATTTAAACTTTGTTCTTCATTAGTGCAAATACATAATATTCTTTGTGTAAGATGTGTCATTAAATTGTACACATCCATGCTTAGAACAAAAATATTATGTTTTGCCTTATAAATAATGTTCATTGATTTATTTGTTATTTCATTAGATTGATTTACACTAAATGCTTTGAAATTATAATTTTGAAAAGTGAAGAAAAATCTTATCTTTTTGGAAGAAATTTGTGCTTAAAATTATAAATCTATTTAGAAAATGATAGTTTGATTTATTTTAACTATCACTAAAACTTGGGAATCAATGTACATATAAATATTATTGAACTTATATTTTGTGGATTCTATTATCTTAATAATCTTTCTTTTACTATCTTGATTTCTATTATTAATTTATGTTTATATATTATCTTTAATTTCTTTATTATTATCTTTTATTTATTTTTATTGTTACAAATTCTCATCAATATTTGGAGCTAGGTTAGAATTTATTAATTTTGGTTTAAAATAGTTTTCTTTTCGATTTTAGACAACTTCTTTGGGTTCGATCTCGTGCTTACACGAACACTATATTCCATATACGATTCTGTAGAGTCCAAGAACTTTACTTAGCTAAGATAGATAGTAGTATGATAGTATTTATAGCATTATCTTTGTTACTTTGGATTTTTGGTTCAGACCGGGAGTTATTTGGACACTCATAACAGTACTTATAGATTTTCTAAGTTTAACCTATAGTTTAAGAATATTAAGTATAACCTAAGGTTTGATTAATGTGACTGATATTAAGGATTATATTATTATATTATAAGGTTTAGACATCAACCAATAGGATTTTAAGCACATGTTTTGAATGGTAATTAAGGATTAAGATTTTTGAGGATTAAATATAATAAGGAGTAAAGTTTGAATGTTATAGGGTCAGTCAGCAGCTTTGAGTACGTTGAGGGCTTAGTCAAGGCTGTTTACTCCATTCAAACTTAGCTAAAAATGTGTAATTTCGTGTTTAAATATTCAGCGTGTGCCGATATATCGCAGCTATAGGGGGCGATATGTCGCAGCACGTAGATACGGAAAACACGAAACGATGCACGGTCGCCTCGGGCATACTGGCCCAGGCGATATATCGCCTACAGGGGGCGATATATCGCCTCCTTCAGCATGGATTCAAACTCTTTTGAATTCATTTCCTTTCAGCCATTCAAACTCCTTCAACAGTCCAGCATCTTGTGAACGAGTCTTCAGCCTCTGCTGAACGATTATTCAAATGATTTTCACCTAAAAAGCCATTATTTTTATTCAAGTAAAATCAAGATATTTTCATTCCCAAACTCTATAAATAGGACCTAGTACCCAGCCATTATTCACCATTTGCTCTAAGTTCAGAAGCTGCTAGTGTTAAGTGAGTGTGAGAGTGTAAACACTTGGTTTGGGGAAAAACTATAAGCTTAAACATCATAAGCTTATCAAACACTTTGGGAAGTGAGTTCTATAGTATTTCGGTGAAGGTTAGATTGATCTTGCAATCTTTGAGGTAAACCCAAAACTATAGTTCCTTTCTGTATTTTATGTTATTTCTTTTCTCAAAACCTTCTACTCAGTCCCCTAACCTTATTCTTATTTTGGTTAGGGAATCCAAGCTCTTAAGCATATAAGTTGGTAAGTATGTTTTTATGGTTTAGTTTTTCCATCTCTTTCATTTCATCTCCTCTCTTTAGACTCACTCTTTCTTATGGTTTTAGGAGTGTTCCAAAAGTCCCAACTCAGTCCATAATCTCGGTAACTTTGGTAAGGAAAATAGGCTAGAATATATATGTTTATGTTTATGTTATCTTTTGTGTTATGATATGATATGGGTATGTTATGAATATGTTGTGCATGTGTATGTTGTAGGCTTGGGCATATGCCCTATTTGACTAACAAGACCCCAAAAAGATTGTGGGCATATGCCTATTTAGCTGGTAGGACCCCACTAATCTCATGGGCATAAGCTTGTTTAGTCTATGGGACCCCAAGTAATAATGGCCATTATAATAAGTGAATTATGTGTTATGATATGTCTTTACGTTATTATGAAATTATGTTTATGTTTATGACTATGTGTTAGATTTTTCCTTGCTGGGCATTAGGCTCATTCCTTTCTGTTTATGTGCAGGAAATAAGCTTTAGAGGTGGAAAGATTCGTGACGCTTAGAGGATGTGTATCGATGGTGAATGGAGTCAAGGGGCCGAGCGTTATTCGATTCGAGGATGCAGTCTTATTTATGTTTTTATGGTTTTTAAATGTATTTTTCTGCATTTTCTATGTAACACTTTTTACTTTAAGTATGTTTTTGTTTTAAAGACAATGGGTACCCATATCCTACTTATTTTATGAAAGTAACCTTTGTTTCCATAAGTTTTCAATAAAATTATGGTATTTCCGCAAAAATGTAAGTTTTATGTATAGATTCGTTAATGGTCCAAGTAGTCTAGATTAGTGGGTCGTTACAGATTCGTGCACTTGCGAGTTATAAATATTTAAAACATACCCGTTTTGGGTCCATCATGTTGCTACGAGTGTCCAACTAAGTCCCGGCTTGAACCAAAATCCACAGTAATAAACATACTATAACTACTACTAGCTATTACTATTACTACTACTGTCTAACTATCTAAGTAAAGTTCTTGGACTCTACAAATTGTTCCGTCAGGCATAGCATCGACTAACAATTCCAGCAAACCATCAAAGTAATGATTGTTGCACTTATTAATAACTTTCAAATGCATCAGCTTCACCAAGAAGTTCAACGCGAAATATTTTATGCAACCCGGGTATAGTTCACTTGACATCTCCTTAAATAAATTGTCATACTTGTCAGGATCATTATAGTTTCCAGCAGGAGCGTCATCCTCAGCGTAAACATCATCCAGGATATCCGCTATCTCATCTCTATCCTGATCTCGTACCACATTTGGTGGCGACAGCAACACCTCTCCATGGTGATGCCACACTTTCTAGGACTGTATGATGTCATTGTTGAATAAATGCATTGAAATTGTTTTTATAGGCTGGAACTTAACATTCTCATACTTCTTGCACGGACAACGAGTCAAACCCCCATCGTTCACCATATTTTGAGCGACCTCGAAGAACTCCTTAACACCATTTGTATAGTCCAGAGACCAACGAGTTCTCGCACTCATCCAGCTTCTGTCGCTCGCCATCTTCAAACGAAATAATTATGAAAATATTAATAATTGTCTTAAAATGAGGGAAATGATAGTCAAAATATTTCATGACTATTTGTCTCCCTAATTATCACTAAGTGATAATAATATCCTATCTCTGGCAAAAATAATTATTTATATTTATCAAAGAAAATGTAGATAATTATTAATTATTACAATTTTTTAAATCATTTACTTATTTATTACTTTTATTTTTAAAATATTTTAATTATACATTAATTTCATTTTGTAATTTTTTATTAAATTCTTCAATTTGTATTTGATTATTTACTTAATTAATAACAATTTTATTATATTTATGTTTTACTTAATTATATTTTATTAAATCATTTATATTTTTAACTTTTTTCAATTACATAACATCTAATATTAATGTTAAAATTAATTGTTAATTATTATGATTAGTAATTTTATTTTATTTAAATTATAGTTAAAAATTAATTTTTAGATGTATTTTTTAATTATACTTAAACTTTTATTTAATTAATCATTAAACTTTTATTAATTTTACGAAGTCTAACAGAATTTGGGCAGCATAACGACTATATTTCAAACTATCCCAAATTTTTTAAAACCTACAAAGTAAACACATATATAACCAGAATATTCTCAAATCATACAAAACATATATATACATTAACAAATACATCAATTTACATATATACAAATATTTAACCACAAAAAAAACATATACGAAAACTGATTTTTTTTAATACAAAAAAAATTATTAAATACATATTTACAAACATATCACATTTAATATAAAACAATTTAAAAATATAAACATACATTATTAATCTATTTTTTTTTAAGTTCATACTTTAACTAAAATACATATATCACAAAATACAATGTAATAAATATTAACAAGCTAAAATAAACAAATACATATAAAGCATTAAAATAAAAATAAAAAATACACATTCAAATCTGTTTTTTAATTTTACAAAAAAAATTAATAAATACTAAAAACATATATTATAAAAATAACTTAAAAATAGTAAATAAAAAATAAAAATATTATAGTGGGTGAAATGGCTCCGCTCCGGCAGCGGCTCGAGGATTCCATAGAAACAAAAAAAATTAAATTCAATACATAAGAAAAACTAAAAAAAAAATATACAAAACTAAATTAAATAACTTACCTTAGGTCGGCGGCTTGGAGGAGGAGGAGGCGGCAGGGGCTCGGGGTGGTGGGATTGCATCGTCGGGGAGGAGGGGCTCAGGGTGGTGGGGGTGCGGCGTTGAGGAGGAGCGACTTGGAGGAGGAGGAGGCGGCAGGGGTGGGCTCGGGGTGGCGTTGGGGTAGGGTGGGGCTCGAGTGGGGTGGGCTTGGGGTGCCGTCGGGGTAGGGCGGGCTTAGGGTGGTGGTCAGGGTGGGGTGGGGCTCGAGGTGCCGTCGGGGTGGGGTGGTGCGGCATCGCAGTGGGGTGGGATGGGGTGGGCTCAGGGTGGTGGTCGGGGTGCCGTCGGGTGGGGGGTGGAGGGTGGTGAAGAGAGAGAGAGAGAGAGAGTCTAGGGGGCGGCTGATGTAATATCATTACACTTTTGCGGGCTCGTTTCGTTGCGCTGGCAAAAGTCCTAAATTTCGCCATCAAAGGTCACCTATGTTGCCCTAATACAAAACAATGTCGTTTAATTTAAGTGGACTTTTGTCGGCGCAATGAAACGCGCTGGCAAAAGGTTTCACCTACCACGTGCATTTTAAAATGCGAAGGAGGGAATTTTCTCGCTATACTTTTGCCGGCACACTTCGTCAAATGTGCCGAGAAAAGTACTTTCACTGTCGCACTATTACGCTGACAAAATATTTTTTTTCTTTTTCTCGTTTAATTAATAAAATTATTTCAATTATCTGCACACAATAATTGAAACATTTTATTGTCTAAACAACAAAATAATAGTTCAGATGCTTAACGTAATACTAATTTTGAGTGTTATATCGAAGGAGATCGAAACATTCATGCACTACCAACAAACTAGGTTAATTATCAGTATTGCTTAACATTTTCAATATTTTAACACTTGCAGTTTAAACGAACTATTTATAATGTCCATAATTAATAATATATACTAAATATATCTAAAAATTGATATGCTTAATTTATTTTTTGGGTGTTATATCAAACGAGATCGAAATAGGCACTACCAACAAAATATGTTAACTAGTATTACTGCTTAACATTTCGAATATTTTGACAGTTACAGTTTAATCGAACTATTTATAATGTTCATAATTAATAATAAAATACTAAATATATCTAAAAATTGATGAAATTTGATTACATACAACCTACCCTATATATATTACAAGAGTTTATCTATTTACACATTCAATAAAATTACTATTAATTCTTGTTAATGATAATAAAAGATCAATGGTATGATCGACTATTTATTTGTTTCTCAAAAAATGAATAATTATTTAATGTTTGAAGAATTATCAATAATGAAACGTACATATATATTAACAAAAGAACAATACTCAATCATATGATCGGTAACACTAATAATGTTGAGTAAGACCTAGATTGTATATATTCATAAAGTTATATGTAATACAACAGTTTATTAGACCTATGATAGCAATTTTTAAAAATAAATGATAATCGTATGGTTAGATAAGCATAATCGACAATGATCACAACAATCTTAGTTCATAATTACAAAGTTAATTAGTATTATTATTGATCTTAGATCAATCTAACAACTTTATACCCTTAATTAGATGTTAAATAATTATTAATTAATGAATCATTCTATAGAAAACTATAATCACTTATAAAAATTAAAAAAAATTGTGTATTTAAATTCCTTAATACTTTTACCGACGCAATTTTATCTTTTACCGGCGCGTTTATGACTTTTACCGATGTGTTTAGAAAACTTTTGCTAGCGCAACATCGTAATGCGTCGGTAAAAATACCATCGTCAAATGAAGGTTCATATAAAAATTACTTTTGCCGGCGCAATAATTCCTAGTGCGCTGGCAAAAAGTAGGGCGTAAAAAGTGTGCAAAATTTTGTCGGCGCAATTGGAAATGGCGCCAGCAAAAGTTTCTTTTGTCGGCGCATTTTGTAATTGTGCCAGGAAAACCCACTTTTGTCGGCATAAATTTTCGCCAGTAATAGCAAGGTTTTTTGCTGGCAGAATTCGTGAAATGCGCCGGCAAAAGCTCTGTTTCTTATAGTGCAAACTGCGACATCAACATTCCGTTAGTGAAATTGGACAGAAGTCTCACATTTCAGTAACGTGAATAACTCAAGGTGAATTTTCACGATTTGAATTGGTAATAGTTCAAGAGAAAAAAATTCTAATAAGCCTAAAATTTAACATGAGTAAAAAAAATATTGGAGTCGTGACAGATCCAGAATTTTATTTTAGTAGCTGTAAAAATTAGATAATTTTATTCATCATAAATAATAGTGTATTAGTAGGGATATAATAATAGAAATATATATAAGTGAGGAGACAAAACAAATTCAACAAGGATATTTGTAATAATTTATACACAATAGGGTCAAATATACTTATATATAATTTTTTTTTTTTGGAGTTATATTAACACCCACAAATATATAAATATATACCAAGCTAACTATACCTCCCATTTTATAAATATAATAATTACACCCCATTTATTTTCTATACTAGGTCTTGAATTCTATACCTCTCTTACAAAAAATATAAATAGGATGAAATTACGCACATCATTTATTAACAATTATAAATTAAAGTATTTAAACAATAAAATGAATAATTCTTAATAAAAATAGATAATTAAATAAAAATAAAAGGTTTAATACAATCTTAAAGATAATTCTATGAAAAATTAATTTAAAAAATAGAATAAACTTATTTTCATATTATATGGTTTTTATAGTGAGAAAGTTTAATTGTTGTACTGTTACATTATTTTTAGAGATTAGAAAGACCTAATTTAAATGAAAAAAAAATCATAGCTTTTAATTTTTTTTTTAGAAATGAGGGTGTACAAAATGTAAAATTTTTTATAACTATAAATAAACATTTTAAAATATACATTTTAGTGATTTTACTTTATATGTAATAATTTTTTATATAAATATAAATGAGGTGTATTCATATGTTTATGATATAAATATTATTCTCTTTTTTTTTTATATATATATATATATATGGGTGCACTCTTAATGGTTACTACCCATGGATAGTTACTTTAATATTAACCATTGGATTAAGAACAATAGTCCATATTTATAGTTGTTAATTAATATTTCTATCAATAAATTTTGATTTTTCAAATTTTTGGAAGGTTTACTTGATGAAAAAAATGTATTTATTATAAAAATATAATATTGTAAACTTTTCATTTTTCAAATACATGTCAATTTTTAAATATAGCTAGTGTCTCTCATTAGTTGGACACAACATTAATTATGGCAAAAGAAAAATAACTAAATTTGAAATTAATGTAGAAAAAAAAAATTTACCTATTGGTGACTTGCTATACCAAGTCACTATGTTATCAAATCATCATAATTGTTAGTAGCCATCTATGGTAGTAACCATTGAGAAGTCTTCCATATATATATATATATATAAAGGAGAGCATACAATCGGTCTCCCAGGGGAATGAGATTTTCTTCTATTTTTGAAAGGAAATTGTACAAATCCTAATAAAAAATTAAATCATTGTCTCATTTTTTCATATGAAGTAACATTAGCAACATATTAGACTTGAGCTTCTGATCGGATTCGTTCCTGTTAGAATTTCTAATACACTCAAATAACATGAACAAACAATAATCTCCAACACATAATCCAAAATCATGCCATTATAAATGCATATATGATAAATCCTAAATCATAATTCTATAGATCTTTTGCTAAATTAAAGAAGAATATTAACACAAGAGCGGAAGTACTAACCTGAGGCCATTGTTGGAGATTGCTCAGAGGGTTTAGATCTTCCTATATGATATGTATCTCTATGAGAGAAGAGTCTCTCTTTTCTTTTCTGTTAATGAGATTACAGACAGAATAGAATAATACATATATATAGGGGACCACAACCCTAATTTATAATTAGTGATTTCCAATTTTGCCCATTATAAAATTAAAAATTCACTTTCCTATTTCTACATATTAAATCCATGACACTTTAATACCCTATGATATTTATAACATAATTGGTCACTTAATTTTATATCACACTTTATAATAGCATTATACATTATACATATGTGCCCATAAAATAGGATTTTAATCCAACAATCTCCCACTTGGGCAACATATGTTTCTTTATAAATGTACAACCTTATGAGCTCAAAATTTTCTATCATATAAAGGTATTCTTTAACAATCTCGTCCATCAACCATATCCATATAGGATCAAAGCGGTCTTTGTCATATTAATCATGACTAAACCCATCAATGGTCACATATACAAATACAGTCAAATGACATAGATCAATCATGGATGCGTAGCATTGAAATTACATGCAATGTGAACCAAACATGTCTATTTCCAACTGGTCCTCCTTAAACTTTAGTGAGGTCAGAATAACAAAAAACAAAGTGAATGAATTGAAAAACTTCATTTCTGATCAGAAAATAACCAAGTACATAAATGTCTGAAATAAACATAAAGCAAATAAAATACAAACTCCCACTAAATCATGATATCCTCAAACAATACCACACCCATATGAGCAATGTGCTCATGAAAGACCTTGGGTGGTAATCCCTTTGTGAGCGGATCCACTATCATGGAGTGTGTCCCAATGTGCTCTACAGATATTTGTCCACTCTGCACTCTTTCTTTCACAACTAGGAACTTTATGTCAATATGCTTTAACTTGGATGAGCTCCTGTTGTTGTTGGAATACAATACTGCTGAATTATTGTCACAAAATAACTTGAGTGGTCTTTCTACATTCTCCAAAATGTGCAGTCCAGTGACAAAGTTTCGCAGCCATATTCCATGATTCGATGCCTCATAGCATGCTACAAATTCTACTGCCATAGTGGAAGAAGCTACAAGTGTCTATTTGGCACTTTTCCAAGAAATAGCTCCTCCAGCTAACATGTAAATATAGCCTGATGTAGACTTTCTGCTATCTTGGCACCCAGCGAAATCAAAATCAGAATACCCTACGACCTCCAAACGATCTGATTTCTTATATGTGAGCACGTAACCTTTTGTTCTCTAAAGATACATCATAACCCTCTTGGCTGCTATCCAATGGTCCATACCAGGGTTGCTTAAATATCTGCCTAACATTCCAACAATGTACGCAATATTCGGATGCGTACAAACTTGAGCATACATCAGACTCCCAACAGCTGATGCATAGGGAATCTTTTGCATTTCCTGAATTTCAATGTTATTTTTAGGGCACTGACTAAGACTGAATTTGTCTCCTTTAGCAACAGGGGTATCACCTGGTCTACAATCTTGCATGCCAAATCTTTTGAGTACTTTATCAATATAGCTCTTTTGTGATAATCCAAGAATACCTCGAGAACGATCTCGATGTATCTGAATTCCTAATACAAAAGAGGCGTCCCCAAGATCTTTCATCTCAAAATGCTTAGACAGAAATCTCTTGGTTTCGTACAATAAGCCTATATCATTAGTGACAAGCAATATGTCATCGACATATAGAACTAGGAATATATACTTACTCCCACTGAACTTGTGATATACACAATCATCAACAACATTCATCTCAAAACCGAATGAGATAATTACTTGGTGAAATTTTTGATACCATTGACGAGAAGCTTGCTTGAGTCCATAGATGGATTTTGTCAATTTGCAAACCATATTCTTCGGGTCTCCCGACACAAAGTTTTCTGGTTGCACCATATAAATTGTCTCGTCAATGTCTCCATTGAGAAACACGGTTTTAACATCCATCTGATGTAGTTCAAGATCAAGGTGAGCAACAAGTGCCATTATTATTCTAAAAGAGTCTTTCGATGAAACTAGAGAGAAAGTCTCTGTATAATCAATGCCTTCTTTCTGAGTATAGCCTTTAGCTACAAGACGCGCTTTATACCTCTCTACATTACCATTTGCATCCCTCTTGGTTTTAAATATCCATTTACAACCAATTGGTTTTGCACCGTCTGGTAATGGGAGAAGTTCCCAAACTTTATTGTCTTGCATAGACTTATACTCTTCTTTCATGGCATCAATCCACTTTTGAGAGTTAGAACTTTTAATGGCCTGATGAAAATTGATGGGATCATCTTCCATCATTCCATTGTCATCCTCATGTTCTTGAAGAAATACAGCATAATCATTTGAAATGGCATTTCTTCTTTCTCTTGTGGACCTTCTTAATGGCTCTTCTTGAGGTTGTTGAGTTTGTTCTTCTGGAACAATTACCTCATCTTGATTTGGGGGTTGTTCAACATTGTCTTGTTGAGGTTTTGGATTCATTTCCTGAACAATGACAGGTGTAGAAGCCTGAACATTGTCAAAAATGATAGTAGGAACTGAGTTTGAACTCAATTCCTCCTCAAAAGCAATGTCTCTAACCTTATTTCTCCCCCCAAACTCAACACTCTAAAAAAATGTTGCAGTCCCGGTCTCAAAAATATTTTTAATTGTGGGTTCATAAAACTTATATCCCCTAGATCGCTCAGAATAACCAATAAAGTAGCTGCTCACTATTTTGGAGTCCAGTTTTTGTTCATGTGGCTTATAAGGCCTTGCTTCAGCTGGACATCCCCAAATGTGAAAGTGTTTTAGACTAGGCTTTCGACCTGTCCAAAGCTCATAAGGTGTTTTTGCAACTGCTTTAGTTGGTACTCTATTCAGAATGTAAGCTGCTGTCTTTAATGTTTCTCCCCAGAGGGACTCAGGTAAGGTAGAATGAGCAATCATACTTCTTACCATATCCTTAAGAGTCCTATTGCGTCTTTCAGCAACACCATTCATGCTAGGTGATCTTGGCATGGTGTACTGTGGGACAATACCGCATTCCTCTAGGAATTTAGCAAACGGTCCTGGACGTTGTTCGCCTGAGCCATCATATCTACCGTAGTACTCACCACCACGATCAGATCTGACATTTTTAATCCTTTTGTTGAGTTGATTCTCAACTTCAGCTTTATAAGCTTTGAACACATCCAGAGACTGGGACTTTTCATGAATGAGATATAGGTACCCATAACGTGAGTAATCGTCTATGAATGATATGAAATATTGTTGACCATTCCATGATGCTGTAGGGAATGACCCACAAATATCTGTATGAATCAATTCTAAGACATATGAAGATCTGTTGGCACCTAATCTCTTAGTTTTGGTCTATTTTCCCTTGATACAATAAACACAAACATCAAAGTCTGTGAAGTTAAGAGATTCTAAAATGCCATCAGACATAAGGCGCTCAATTCTACCTTTCGAGATATGACCTAAGCGCTTATGCCATAATGACGCTGAATTGTCCTTATTTAATTTGCGTTTAGTACCACATGATTCCACATGCAAGGTTTCATTATAGGATGCAATTGTTTCTAGCAAATAAAGGTTGTCATAAGCATTCAAGTAACCAGTTCCAATAACATTTGAATTTAAAGACAAATTAAACTGATTGTTTCCAAAAGAACAAGAATATCCAAATTTGTCCAACAAAGAAACATAAATTAAATTTCGTCTAAAAGACGGTACAACAAAAGTGTCTTTCAAATCCAAATAAAAACCAGTTCCTAACAACAACCTAAAATGCCCAATTGCTTCCACTTCCACCGATTTTCCATCGCCCACGAAGATGTGTCTTTCACCATCACTTGGCTTTCGGGAGCTCAGGCAACCCTGCATAGAAACACATATGTGAGTAGTAGCACCAGAATCTATCCACCAAGTGTTCCTAGGTACTAAAGCTAAATTAACCTCAGAACAGACCAAAGTAAGAATCATACCTTTCTTTACACGCCATGCGTGATACTTGGCACAATATTTCTTCACATGTCTAGGCTTGTTGCAAAAGTAACAACCTTCTGAATCCTTTTGTTGTTTCTTTTGGTCTGGACCCTTAGCAGCTTCATTCTCAGATTTCCTTTTCTTGCCCTTATCCTTAGAGGCAGTGGCCAAGTGAGCACTTTCAGTTTTGTCCTTTTTTAACCTTTCTTCCTCTTGCACACAGTGAGAAAGGAGTTCATTGAGAGTCCATTTCTCCTTTTGACAGTTATAACTAATTTTAAATTGGTTAAACTGTGCAGGAAGCGTTAACAAAACCATAAGCACATAATCATTAAACTCATGCGATTTGAATGATCCCACCTCTCAAAATCCGTTTTCTCATCACGGGTGCTTTCCTTAGTGAGAGGTGCAGGTTGTTCATCCCTTATTGCATGGTCTAAATCCATACATCCCAGAACTATAAGTAGGTTCCTTTTCCAATCCTTGAAATTGGTCCCATTAAGCATAGGAATAGAATTAATATTAGCAGATATTGAGGCAGCAGAAGATGAACTAGCTGAATATAGAACAAAACAAACAAAACAAGCTCACATCAATATGCATAATCAAACAATAAATTCAAAATTTGGTTAATCCCATCTCAAGATACCAAGCACAACATTAATATTAAGTCTTTAGACAATAAATTATGTCAAACAATAAATCAATCTTTGGAATAACATATTGCTCACACAAAATACCTTATAATTGTCACACATTTATTACCACAGGTGTGAATGAAATTTAACAAAATATTCACTTACATTTGGGTCAGTTAATATATGCATAAATTACAAACACACAAGCATCTTGATATTTTAAATAAATTAATTTACACAAAAGATGTCACTTTGGCAACATATTGTTTCAATTAATCTATTCAAAATATTAGACATCTTTAAGAAATTTCCAAAACCAAAATTTAAATTTAATTGTTCCTTAAAAAATTATCAATCCTTAACCTGTTATCTTTCAATTAAATATATACCAAATTGAAAATCTGTACAAAATTATTTAAATGAAACCGTATATGAATATATATACATATATTTAGTAACTATTTCATATATATAATATAACAAAAGAATAACAACGCCTGAGTATAAATCAACCGTAATAAGCACATAATATATACATGCATCAGAAGCTTGCTACCCTATCTATTCATATATTAAAAATGGCATAAAAAAATCAACCCTCGACGAAAAAATACAGTTGCGATATCATGTAAGTCACTCCCATATTTCTATGCCCAATGTAAAATATAGTTACCTTTGAATAAAGGCCGCTTTACATCTTGGCATTTCAATGATATCATAATATATTAATTAAAGAAAGAAACAAAATACTCATGAAAAGCAAAACTTAAAAAAGAGCTGGTTCCAAAATCGGTATTGCGTTTGACATTACAATGCCGAAATGCATATTACCATCAAATATTACTTTCACTACTCTCCATTAAATTCTTAAAACGTTTGGTAATTTTAAAGACCCAAACCACCATAATGGCTTGAATGAGAATTGACCCGCTTCGAATTTCCATCAAGGAAAAATACCCAAAAGATCAAATAATCACATATTTTAAATGTCTTCTTCATCAGAAACCAAAAACCAAATCATAATAAAAGATCAAAACCCTAATTTTAGAAAAGCCCCAAATCTCTTTGAACAAAATCATTCAATCTTCAATTAATCTAGCAAAGGAAGTTCTCGCACCAATTGTTAGAATTTCTAATACACTCAAATAACATGAACAAACAATAATCTCCAACACATAATCCAAAATCATGTCATTATAAATGTATATATGATAAACCCTAAATCATAATTCTATAGATCCTTTGCTAAATTAAAGAAGAATATTAACACAAGAGCGGAAGCATTAACCTGAGGCCATTGTTGGAGATTGCTCAGAGGGTTTAGATCTTCCTATATGATATGTATCTATATGAGAGAAGAGTTTCTCTTTTCTTTTCTGTTAATGAGATTACAGATAGAATAGAATAATACATATATATAGGGGACCACAATCCTAATTTATAATTAGTGATTTATAATTTTGCCCATTATAAAATTAAAAATTCACTTTCCTGTTTCTACATATTAAATCTATGACACTTTAATACCCTATGATATTTATAACATAATTGGTCACTTAATTTTATATCACATTTTATAATAGCATTATACATTATACATATGTGCCCATAAAATAGAATTTTAATCCTACAGTTCCAACTTTTCAAAAAAGAAGTGTAGTAGATTATATTCTCAGGAGTGTTAATTCATATATGATAAAGTCATATATATATATATATATATATATTCTCATACTTCATTGCTCATATTGTATATATACTTATGGGAGATGCATACTTGTTTCACCCCATCTCGCTTCACCTTCTTACCTTGAAAAGAACTACTAATAAAGTTGTTAGGAAAGACTAAAAGGAATATAACTACTAATGAAGTTGTTAGGAAAGACTAAAAGGATTATAAAAGTCATAACATTTAATCTTCATAGACATAATTTGCTTATTCTGTCACTAAGTTCTCATACATTGAAGAATATGTCGCTTTGATACTATTTGTTGGAATTTATACTCTTGTAGTGGAGTATGATTACTTTTGTAATAAAGGAGTTATTACGTAGTAAAAATCTAAAAAGAAACTTCTTGTTTTTACAATGGATTGGATTGTGTATATCACTACAAGGTACACTACAAGTAAATAAGTTTTGAGTTATTCAACTATTAGACTTTTATTTGGGCTTACATTTTTTATTTTAATGTTTTAGAGAAAAGAAAAATTATAGGAAATTGCTCAAAATAAAAGCATCAAAAAATTTATGTTCTCATTTTTAAAATTGTAGAGAAATTATCTTTTTACATTGTTGATTACCTAAATTACCATTTTTATAATTTATTTATTTATTTAGGATTGTATGACTTTAATATAGTGGTATATGTATATTAGCTTTGTTTAATTAGTTTTTATTTTAAATTTATATTGATTTTTTAAAGTTTTTTATAGGTTGTTGGTATATTATTTTCCAATCAGTGTATATATTTTTTGTGGTATGGAATATACTTTTTTCTTTTTGTGATATTTAGTTTCTATTTTATTATACATAGTGGTAGTATATAATTTTGTATCATGATATATACATTTTAATAGTGGTATATAATTTTGTTAGCATAGTATATACATTTTGAGTAATAATTTTGTAAGTTTTGATGTTATATTATTTTTCAACTCAATATATATATTTTGTGGGATGGTATATCATTTAACAACCTATAAAAAATGAAAAAAAAATCAAAATAACTTTAAAATAAAAACTACTTAAACAAAACTAATATATATATACCATAATATTAAAATATTTAGAATAAAATAGTAATTTGTTAAAGGGCATATTTGGTAATATGTAATATTAAAGAGATGGTTAGGTTATTTTACTACAAAATTAAAAACATGGACATTTACTTATTTTCACACACCATTAAGGGCCATTTTGCACCATGGCCCTTTAGAAAATATGGGTTGATAAATATTTCTTTGCTGATCTAACCCATTTAATTTAGTGTTCTCATATTTATGGGCTTAGTATCTATAGTAGTCTAGTTGAAGCAGAATGATGAGCCTTTTAGTTAACTGAAGCCTTTGATGAGGAGACTCAGTCCAACTAGGTTAATATAAGCTAAGTCTCCTCCCTACCTCTATATATACGAATAGTCTCATCGCTATTTTGTAATCTGATAATCTGCTTCAGAAATAGAGGTCCTAGGGAGGAAGACTTAGTTGGTTAGTATTGCACTAACAATTCATGTTTTCTCTATGGCTGAATCAGAGATGTTTTCTATATTCTTTAATTGTTTACTGTGTTCTAAGTTGTATGCAAAATTATTGATAAGATGTTGTATGAATTTCCAAAATGTGGTATCAGATTGCCATTTGAATACGATTTAGGACCTATAATTTTTTGTTTATCTAAATTGAGATTAATTATTGATAAATCCTAAGTAATTTTCGTTATTATTTTATGTCTAAATTTTTATAGTTAGATCCTAAAATATTAGGGCTTTTGTTCATCTCGAAATTACCTTTTTGTTCATATATTATATGATTAATTTCATTACATAATGATGAAGAATTTTGTATCTAAAATTTTAGGTTTTTTTCATAAATTTTGAAATTGCAAAATTTCTATATCTCAATTTAATGGTTATTTTTCCAAATTAAATTATTGTATGTATTCATTATTGTTTGTGGAAGATATACCATGCTTTAATTTTGTATAGATTCGGCCATTACACATTCAATTACCCATTTTTTGATGCATTTTTTTCACATATAATCTCTTAGATCTACACTTAATTTCTTGTTGTTACTCGATGCAAACCCCATAAATCTATTGATCTTGATCCTCCGATGACAACCCCTCCTTAAACGCTCAAAAAACACCTCTTTTCTGTCTGGAAATCAGTCGGACCCGACCGGGTCACAAATCGGGTCGCACCACCCGTTTAATAGTGGCTAAAGGTTTAAGACAACCCGATCAAACGAAGCCCACTAGCGACAGGTGGCGCGTGCGACGTCTCCCAACGTTGTTTTTTTACGTTTCTTTTTTCCAACATTAATAAAATTTAAATTTTGAAATTTATGTGATTTTTATTTAATTTTTTGAAATGTTAAAATAATTATTATGGAATTAATCTCATTTACGCTGTCATAAAACATTAATAATATAATTTATAATGTTTTTTCAAAAATTTTGAATCACAGAAAATTATTTGGGTATTGGTATGTTCACTTGATCATACTCAGTCTTTTGAACAACCAATTTTTTTTTTTTTATATACTCCCCACTCAAACAATAGGAATTCATTTTCTTAAAAAAAGTTATATATTCTTTGTTGTTCTAAAGTGACAAACTTGATTATTTGATGACTAAATAATGTGTTATGGCGGGACACATTGTTTTGATCATTCATAAATTTAATGATCAATATTTTATTTTTATTTTTTTGGGAATTTGGTTGAAAATATTATAATTATTATCATCAAAGTGACTTAATTATATTATTTTTCAATGATTGTTTTATCGCCAAATTTCATCAGTTTATAGAAAATATTTTTCTTGGATAATTGATATGTATAATTACTTGCCCAAATGAGGTAATTATATATATTAATTAATGTCTCAAGAAGTGTGTTGATTATGATGCATGTTTAAAATTATTTGCCCAAAGATAATAATTTGTTATGTGTATTTTGTTTGGTTTGAATTAATATATATGCTTTGAGAATTTATTTGCCCAAAGGTAATAAATTTTTAATTTATATATATTTTTTCTATTTAACTTCGTGGAAATAGATCATATTTGTGTTATATTCTCACCCCAAAGGGGAGTTTGTGATGACTATCTTGACTCTATTTATATATTTTCTTGATATGCTCATAGTTTAATAAAGTTTTGTCATGTTTCTTTTATCTTGTAGTTTCTTTTTCTGTGGACAACAACAATGCTTCCATTCAAATTCTGATTGGGTCCAACTACAAGAAGTGGAAACGAGATGTGGATTTTAGTTTGGGAATCATGGACTTGGACCTATGCATGCGTGAAGATCAACCTGCTGCTCCAACTAATGCGAGTACTACTGCCCAGAGAACTCTCCATGCACAATGGGAAAAGTCAAACCGTCTTAGTCTAATAGCTATGAAAAGATCGATTGCTGAACATCTTTTGAGTGGTCTGCCTGAGACAACTAATGCCAAAGAGTTTTTAACTAATGTGGAAAAATTATATGATACTGGTGAGAATGCTAAAATTGGATCTCTTATGGATGAGATTCAAATCATCAAGTATGATGAAACTAAAGGAGTGAGGGACTTCATTCTGAAATTTGTCAATGTTCAGTCAAAGCTAAAAGATCGTAAGATTCCTCTACCTGATTCATATATTATTCATCATGCTCTCAATACTCTTCATGCATCTTTTAGTCTCATTAAGACAGCCTACAACACTTATAATCAAACATGGAGCATAAATGACTTTAATTTCAAAGTGTGTTGCTGAGGAAAACAAACTGAAAAAGGAGAAGAATGAGTCAGCTCATTATGTTTCTCAACTCAAGCCAAATAAAGGAAAAGGGAGATTCAAAAATTTGAGGAACAACACTTCTAAAAACATTGATATTAAAAAGGAGCATAACAATGGACAGAAAAAGGAGAATGCTCAATCGAAGTATGTTAATGTTAAGTGTTTCTTGAATGATAAAATGGGTCGTAGAAGAACTGATTGTCACAAATTAAAGATTTGACTAGAAAAGAAGAAAAAACAATCAGGTACTCCTTTAGCTTGTGTTTGTTTTGAATCTAATCTAGTTGATGTTCCTATTGATTCTTGGTCGTTGGATAGTGGTGCCACAGTTCATATCACTACTACCTTGCAGGGGCTAAAGGATCTTAGGAAACCAAATCAGAGGGAGCCAAAGCTTAAAGTAAGAAACAATGTTGGAGTTGAAGTTTGTTTTGTTGGCACCTTTATTCTTAAATTACAGATAACTTTTAAGCTTGTTTTGAACAATACTTTTTATGTTCCTACTTTTAAGAGAAATTTAGTTTCGCTTCCGCTTTTGGATAAACACAGATATTCGTTTCTTTTTTAAAATTATAAAGTTGACATTATGTTTTACTCCAAAGTTATTGGAAATGGTTTTTATTTTGATGATCACTATAAATTATCTTTGGCTCCTTTGATTTCCTCTTTTAATGTTGAGAATACTCTGGCTAAGAGCTTTCGTATGAAAGAACATCCTTTACTTTTTGGCACAAACGGTTAAGTCATATTTCAAAAGAATGAGTTGATAGATTGATTAAAGTTGATATTCTTCCTCCTCTTGATGCTTTTGATTTGGACAATTGTGTTGATTGTGCTCGAGGGAAGCTAATAAAAAATCGTAAGAAATGTGCCACTCGTAGTCAGAATCTATTAGATATTATACACACCGATATCAGTGGGCCTTATTCTACTACTCTTTGTAGGAAGAAATATTTTATCACTTTTATTGATGACTTTTCTCGATATGGCTTTACTTATTTAATTAAAGAAAAATCGGATGCTCTTGATAAATTCAAACTATTTCGGACTGAGGTTGAGAAACAATTAGAAAAAGTTATAAAGATTGTGCGTTCAGATTGTGGAGGTGAATATTATGGCAAGTCAACTTAGAATGGACAAAATATGGGACCTTTTGCTAAGTACTTACAGGATAGTGGTATAATTGCATAATACACTATGCCTGGTACTCCTGATCAAAATGGAGTTGCTCAAAGACGAAATCGTACTCTTATGGATATGACTAGAAGTATGATAAGTAGATCTAATATGCGAGAGTTCTTATGGGGTGAAGTTATTTTGACTACTATTTATATCCTGAATCGAGTTCCAAGTAAATTTGTACCCAAAACTCCTTTTGAGTTATGGACTGGTAGAACGCCTAGTTTGAACCATTTTCGTGTATGGGGTTGTCCAACTGAAGTGAAGATTTATGATCCTAACTTGAAAAAGTTAGACCCCAGAACAGTTCGCTTTTTTTTCATTGGTTATCCAGATCATTCAAAAGGTTATAGATTTTACTGTCCTACTCGGGTACTAGAATTGTTGAATCTCCTACTGCCAAATTTCTGGAATTTGATATTATTGACAAAGTTTCTACTCCATCTCTTGAAACAGAAGAGTCATCTGGTGGAATTGTCATTCATTTATCTCTTTCGAGAGATAATATAATACAGACAGATATTACTCATAATGATCCCATCCCAACTATTGTTGTTGATGCTCCTATCGCTGGCGAGCATTTTCCTCCCATTATGGATGAGGCTCCTGTCTTTGAAGAAGTTCCAGCTGTTGAAAACGCCATTCAAGATGGCGTTCAACAACAAGCAGCAATTCCATAAATAATTACTTTAAGAAGATCTCAAAGGGCAAAGAGGTCAGCAATTTCTAATGATTTTTTGGTTCATCTTGGAGAAGGAGAATATGATACTGGTCATGTTGTTGATCCTGTGACTTATATTGAAGCTCTTAAAAATGAACAATCTTCTAAATGGATAGAAGCCATGAAAGATGAAATTGAATCCATGAAGAATAATGATGTGTGGGAATTGGTTGAGTTACCTGTTGGTTTTAAACCAATAGAATGTAAATGGATTTTCAAAACCAAAAAGGATAATAAGGGTAAAATTGGAAGATACAAAGCACGTCTAGTGGCAAATGACTTTACTCAAAGAGAAGGTATTGATTACACTGGAACCTTCTCACCTGTTTCTACAAAAGATTCGTTCATGATTATTATGGCCTTAGTTGCACATTTTGATTTAGAGTTGCACCAAATGGATGTAAAGATTGCTTTTCTAAATGAGGAGTTGGATGAGCAGGTCTATATGTCTCAGCCTGAAGGTTTTAAGGAAAGTGGAAGGGAGAACTTGGTCTGCAAATTAAAAAGGTCTATTTACGGTCTCAAACAAGCATCTCGTCAATGGTACTTGAAATTTGATAAAGTTGTGACATCGTTTGGTTTCATAGAGAACACATTTGATCAATGCATTTATATGAAGTTCAGTGGGAGTCGTTATATTTTTCTTGTTCTTTATGTGGACGACATTTTACTAGTGAGTAGTGATTTGAGACTACTAAATGAGACCAAACTTTTCCTGTCTACAAATTTTGATATGAAAGATCTTGGAGAAGCATCTTTTGTTTTGGGGATTGAGATTCATCGTGTCAGGAAACAAAAATTTCTTGGTTTATCTCAAGAAGCTTATATCCATCGTGTGCTGAAAAGGTTTAACATGGATATATGTAAATCTTGTTCTGTCCCTATTCTGAAAGGGGACAAATTTAGTAAGCAACAATATCCTAAGAACAACTTAGAGAGAGAAGAAATGTCAAACGTCCCTTATGCAAGTGTGGTAGAGAGTTTGATGTATGCTCAGATTTGCACTAGACCTGATATTGCTTTTGTGGTAAATGTTCTTGGACGATATTTGTTTGATCCTGAGCGCGATCATTGGGTTGCTGCAATGAAAGTTTTGAGATATTTATAGAGAACCAAGAATTTTATGCTTGTTTATAAGCAAGTTGAGAATCTTCAAGTTGTTGGTTATTCAGATTCAGATTTTGGTAGTTCTGTGGATGATTTAAAGTAACTTCTGGATATATTTTCACTTTGGCTGGCACAACTATTTCTTGGAAAAGTATAAAACAGACTTTGATTACTTCATCTACTACGTAGGCTGAGTTTGTAGCTTGTTATGGGGCATCCTTGCAAGTTGTGTGGATAAAGAATCTGATTACAGAGATATGAGTAGTTGATTCTATTTCCTTATCTATGCTGATATATTGTGATAATAGTGCTGCCGTGTTCTTTGCCAAAAATAATAAGATCAGTGGTGCTTCGAAACATATGGAGATCAAGTATCTTACTGTCAGAGACCTAGTCAAGAAAAGAGATGTTATTATAGAGAATTGCAAGACATAATTGATGTTGGCAGATTCTCTAACCAAAGAATTAAGTGTGTCATTGTTTAATAAACACGTTGTTGATATGGGCATTTTAGAATCCTTTGATATTTTTGGTTAGTGGGAGTTTTCTTTTTATCCACCAAGAATTATGATTATTTGTAATTTCTTTATTGAACTTATGAATTACAAAGTTTTTTTTTTATTTAATTTTTTTGATCAATAAATAGTCATGCTTTCATTTATGTTTTGTTATATTCTCGAGAATGTTGAGTTGAAAGCACATCGTTCATAATATTGTTGTTATCATCATTTAAGTTTATTTGCTTAATGAGGTGGATATCATACTCTGTTATGCACAGTTAATGATATAACACTGACTTATTTCTTAAGCAATGTTTTGGTTATTTCACTTGTTTATTTATTAGGCATCACGATATCAGTGAAATAAGGACCGATAAAGAGATTATGTTATATAACTGATCACATGTTGGACATAATCTCTTACCACACTACTAGACTTATTGACCATGTCGATGTAATACTTTGATATTTGTAATTATGAATGTTTTTTGTTGATTGGAAAACAAAGTGATAATCATAGTTCAATATCAAGGATTAAATTGGATCGGTTATTTTAGATACTATTAAAGAACTATTATTTTTTTAAAAGTGGCCACAATATTTTTCTTGTTACTCAACCCATGAGTCGTTTTTAAATAAAATTATTTTAATATATATATATATGTATTACAAAATTAATGTAGCCCAAATAGGAGAATGTTAGACTTTTATTTGGGCTTACATTATTTATTTTAATGTTTTAAAAAATATGGGTTGATAAATAATTATTTGCCAATTTAGCCAATTTAATTTTAGTGATCTCTTGTTTATGAGCTTAGTATCTATAGTAGTCTAGTTGAAGCAGAAATGTGAGTTTTCTAGTTAACTGAAATCTTTGATGAGGAGGCTCGGTCCAACTAAGTTTAATATAAGCTAAGTCTCTTCCCTAACTCTATACATACAAATAGTATCATCTCTATTGCGTAATTTGATAATCTTCTTCATAAATAGAGGTCCTAGAGAAGAAGACTTAGTTGGTTAATATTGCACTAACAATTCACATTTTCTCCATGACTGAATCAGATATGTTTTCTATATTCTTTAATTGTTTATTGTGTTCTGTAAAATTATTGATAAGATATATGAATTTCCAACATCAACAACTAAAGAAGTTAATAATCAGATTGTGTATACAGATTTTCTAATAGAACACTTGTTTTTGAAGTATGTTGTATCAAAATTTTAAGCATTAGAGTTCTTGTTTTATCAGATGGTACACTCCAATAATAGAACCAACTCATGTGGTTTAGAATACTAAAACGGACCAATATTCTCATTCAGAGAGAGAACAAATGATTCACAATAACAGACACTTACACAATCTGTGCCTAAATCCTATTAAGAACCACCAAAAGAATCAAATAGTTCACTTCAAATAGTAGTTTTGAAGCATACTATAACAGCTCAATATAGAAATTCAATATCTCTTATACCACATTCACCTTGAAGATTAACTATCAACAATCCATCTTCAGCACTGTAGGTGAATTCTTCTTCCTTCTGATCCACCATACAACGCTTTGGTTTTGAGCTCGAATAGGCTCCAAATCGGCCGGTCCCTCTCCCTTTGATTATCATTGTGTAACCTGAGAGTTCCTCCCTGTAACTCAGTGATTCTACTGCCCCTCCTGAGTTGTACATGTCAAGCAAACCTAACGGAGCAAAGCGCAGATCATTACAAAAGACCTGCCACATTGTCATAGTTTTGGTTAAACATTGTAAAGTAGGAATTTAGAAAGGAAAAAAAGGATCAAGTGTAAAAATACTGACCCCAATTGGGGAGATTGTATAGATTTCACATTGAAGGGTGACCAGTGAAACTTCAAGGCTTCTCTTCTTTGGCAATATAGAAAGAGATCCTGCAATTTTAGACAGTTGATGTATTACTTAGCTAAAAACCAAACAAATCTATACACGTTATTTAAGAAATTAGAAATTAACCTGAATTGAAGGTATATATTGCACAATCTCCAGCCCATCTTTCACCAGCAATATCTTCAAGAAACTCAACATCAACGGGTTTCACATTCCCAGAAATGGATGTTTTTGTAGAGCTTAAGGAGTGAATATCTTCCGCCCTTTGTTTCAGTGGCCAACTACCAGCTCCTTGGCAGTTAAACACTCCCAGAACCCCAGACAGCTTATTCAAGTTCCATATTTTCAGCAGGCTGCAGAGAATTGGAGAAGTTATAATGAATTGAAAAAGAAAGATCATTAGCACTAGCACTGAACAAACACTAATGAAATATCTTAATACCTTTTTCCATCCATCACTGGATCTTCAAATAAACAGTCACGAGTAGGCCGACCGGCATATCTAGCTCTTAGCACCGATCCATCAGGTAACACCAGCTTTTTAAGGATTTTGAAATCTTGGTAACCTGGTTTGTCACTGAAATTACATGATATATCAGTAAGAAATGATATTCATAACAGTAATATTAGTAAAATAAGTAATTTTCTCTGGGAAAAGTCTGTGAAATGATTCATTAGCTGCTGTATCTCACCTTACATATACTGCACATCCACCCAATGCTCTTGCTGCACCATGGAATTCAGCAGTTTCATGTTTGCTCTGAAAAAATGAATGAAAAATACTCAGGTTAGATAGACTCATATTGAATGTTTCAGACAGTTTTGAAGTGACTACAAGTTGTTAAGTCAACTTTCAAATCTTAAATCTTAACTCTGAAGTACTGAGAATATAATGGAAATATAAGAGGCATCTTACATGAAACATGTCCCAATCAGGTACCACAATCTCTCCTAACAGAAGGCTATTAAAAGCTACAGAGGCAATATGTAGAGTCTGCAATGTAGGCTCTCTTGGCATGAAATCCTCTGATGCTCGAGCAACTACGCTCTTCTTAGAACTGACATTAAAACAAAAAGATCAATGACTTGCATTCCAACATGAAATCATTCTAAAATGAATGTTCAGGATTGAGATTGTGCAAACCTGAAGATAGAGTCTGAGTTGTGACTCATGCAACAAATCAGGTTGTTGTCCCTAAAATTTCTCGCAACAGATTCCTCCAGAGCTTCTTGATACTGTCTAGTAATGTTAACCCGACCGCCATTGCCAGAACCTAAGGTTTCTAACAGATTCTGGACATCAACTTTAACTCCATCCACACCACAGCTTGCAAGATATCTATGCAAATCATTATAAAAGTTGGAAATTTTTTCCGGGTCTATTAGACCTACTCCATATTTCTCCAAGCTGTCCATGGCAATATCTGTAAGATTTCCTTTGTTACCAGGTGACTGAATTGGGAAAGCAATCTTTGGATTGTATTTTTCCATTGTTTCAGATGAAGGGAGGACTCCTCCCCAGTAACCAGCTAACGCATGCCACATGTAAACAAACCTGTACAGACCAATTATCACCTTCATGGTTTGACATTACAGTTACAAAAGCTTATACTACAGAGAAAAATGAAATCTCATATTAAAAACCTTACTTTAGTCCATATTTCTCTTTGATGAGATTGATGAACTCATGAAGATCAGAGCAATTTTCTTTTAATGATGACCTTCTGAACTTATTATTTTCTTTGATGTTTACCAATCTGGTTGCAAACCTATGTGTCAACAGCAAAAGAGAATCAATCTATTGCCTGAAAAAGATAGAAATCATTATATCCTACTAATTTATGAACTTACTGTGTCCCTTCAATGAATGGCTCGCCTTCATTATGAAATTCATTTATAGTGTCTTGCCATCCATCATCTATGATCAGAAATTTCGGTGAACAACCTCCTTCCTTAAAACTGCAAAGATTAAAAATTAGAACTTGAAGGCATGTTATGAGTTTGGTCAATCTTCCTAAAAAATAAAAATGTCAAATGTATTTCTCATACACTCATATTGTACCTTTTAAGACCCTCTTGAATTCCTTCTGGATTGACTTTAGTGTAAAAGGCATCCCAAGTGCACCATCCAAACCAATCTAAATGTGAAGGGACCTATCCATGTCAAGACATAAATTTCAATATCCAAAATGATTAAGCATAATCTTACACAAAACTTAAATGTGTACAAGTCATTACTTTCTTATTCTCAATATGACTAAAAGTTCCTTTATGCTTTGCCAATATCCTACAACAATGAAAATATATAAAAAAAAACAACATTAGTAGTTCATCATGGTATTAACTAACCTCTATGTTTATTTTATTTTCAACTGAACTCAACTCACTTGATAGAATCTTTCATAAGCTCATAAGGGTTATCCCCTGAATTTACAAATAGTGATTCCATTGCTTGTGAAGTTTGGACTTTGTCATCCCCTAAATTGAATTCAACCAAAAAAAAAAAAACAATCTCAATCCAAATTGCTCCCATTTCAGATAAAAAAATTGTACTATTTAAAAGCCAAACTAACCACTTTCAACGCATAATCGCAGCTCGTTTTGGGGATTTCCTTCCAAACTTGAGCGGAACATGGCATCAAGAACAGGTAAGAAGAGAATGTAAAAGGTATTATTTTCAATGGATGTTGTTGGCTCAGAAGAGACCTCATCCTTCAAAGCTAACTCTTCTTTTGCTTCCAATAGAAGCATTTGAGTTTCCATGGGAATTTCTCTAGCTGATTTTCCAACACGTGGTATCATCCACCATATTTTGAATCTAAAGAGAGATAACATCTTAAATCCCCTGTAATGACCAAACATTAAGAAATGTTGATCAAATATCTTTAAATATATCTCATACCAATAACAAGTAGTAAAGCAGTGAAGAAAAGGAACTCACTCAAGAATCCCAAGACTGAAAACTAGACGAGAACTGGGGTATGCGGAAGTGGCACCAACGAAAGCTGAGCCATTGCTGAGAGGTGGTGAAACAACAACGTTTTGAGGGACTCCGGTCAAGACCGCCTTGTCTCTTACCATGAGGCAGCCAGCCTTGATGGTTGGTAAGGCGGTGATTGTCATGATTCTAGTCACCTACTCTGCTTAATCAGAAAAACCCAGTTAGTTGAGAAAGTTTATGAAAAATGCAATCTTTTACACCATTTGATACCAACTCGGACTATACATATGATTTGTTGTATCTAGAGTTTTGTTTTGTCTTTATATTAAGAGATAAAATTAAGAATTGACTTTATTTTGTATATTACTTTAGAGACAATTAATCGTCGAGTTTCAGTGGTAGGTTCCAGATTACTGCTTTTTTACAATGTTGATCCCAATCTAAGTTCAACGCCACGTCAGACACACGTGGGTTCTCTCATACCAACCACGGTCAACAGGCTCAAAATCGTGTTTCAAGCACGTGTATGTGTGCAAACGCGAAAACAAGCACGATGTGCTTTGTCTTGGACATGATTAAAGTTTTGGATAAGAAAAACGATGTCACTTTTAATGTAGTTCTGAAGATAATAATTAAGGAATTAACATTGATATGTTTTCAATTGTTATCTTATATGGTAATTGATTCATATCCCACCCAGCTCATGCTAAAGTTTAAGCGTGAATTAAGCAAGTATTTATTTTATTATTTATCCTGACGAATCACTATTCATAATACAAAATTATGCCCAACTCTCATTTCTAAAAGATTAATGAGAAGAATACACTTTACATATAAGTTATGTACAAAGTGTTGTTATATTAATTTTATTTGGGAAATTTAAGTTTTCTTGCTTAAAAAGCATCTTAGTGCAAAAATATACATCTTAATACAAAAATTTGAAAACTATGTCTCAAATTTAAAATTAGACAAAAATGTTTTTTATTTTCCTGAAAAAAGATCTTTATTGAAACTAAAAGCAAGCTATCACATTGAGTGTAGTTCCCCTAGACTAATAAGACCATTACACCCATGACTCAAGGTCCATTTAGCAATTCCATCAGATTGAACATTACATGGTCTTGGCATAAAACAGACTATAAAATTGATAAGTTTTCACAATTATAAGGGCTTCCAGGAGGAGAGTTTGAGATATTGTCCAATCAGGGAAAGGATGACCATTGGCTAAAAACTGGACCAGGGCCTTGCAATTGCTGACTATCTGAATTGCTTTCCATCCTCTATCTCTAGCTATACAGCAGACCTTAATAACCTCTGAAGCTTCAGCTTTTGTAACGCCCCATAATCCTAAGCCCGAGACCACACCAGCGTACTAGTCATTTTAAATTATTTTTAAGATCGAAAACCAAATAATAGACTAAATAATGTATAAAATTTTGTTAAAATATTCTTATTTAAAACATATGCAGTATTTAGATATTCGTAATTTAAAATAAAACATTGATTTAAATGTTAGTAAACTAACAAAACTATTTACGGTCTCAATTCACAATAAAACATCTTTAAAATTGTATTGTAAATCCTAAAATTGACATATTTTATAGAAATATTTTTTTATTTAAAAGATAATTTTTAATTTCTCTTTATTGTGATTTTTGGAATATCACTTTCCTATTATTGTTATTTTCGGAATATTAAGATTCTTTATTTAGCTTAATTTTATCACAATATGATTATAAATAGAAGTTGTATCTTAGTTATATAAAACAAATATTTTGTACTTACTCGAAATCATTTTTGCAATATTTGTCTTTAATTTTTCGTGCAGTTCAAGATAATAAATTTCAGGAAACTGAATCTTTGATGTAATTAATCATTATTTCTATCTTGAGAAATATGATCTGACACATGTAATAGCTGTCCTCACCAACGTCGTATCTGTCAGATCTGAATCTTCTAAAAAAGACAATTCTTCATCAATCAAGAATATCTTCAAATATTCTTGCTTTTATTAGGAGATTTTGAACACGAAATGGACTCTATAAATATGCTTCTAAGAGATTGAGAAAAAATGAACTCATTGGTGCATAATTTGTGAGTGTATTATAATAATTGTGAGAGTCCCTTATTTGTATTCAATATCATTGTATTCACGTGATCTTGTAGAAAAATGAGTGTTTAGTTTTTGTGGTGAGTTTATACCACGTTCATTAGTGAATATACATTGTAATTTGAACACAACTTTTATAGTCTTCGGGAGATGATTTTTACAAGCCTTGTGTCGGGAAGATGCAAGCACTCGTTGGTCATTGAAGGGAGTTCAAGTAGTTGAGCGTTTCAATCAGAATTAGATTAGTGAAGAGAATTACAACAAAGTTGCGGCAAATCTCAAGAGGGAGTCTTGTTTTTTTAAGTCAATATTTTGTACTTGTGATTCTTTATTAATTGGTTTTTAGTATCTGGGCATGGCCCCAAGGAGTAGGTTATCCGAAAGGGTTTCTGAACCTTGTAAAAATTTGTTGTGTTCTTTATTGTTTTTGCACTGTATTTTTATTGTGTTCAGTTTCTGTCGTAACAAGTTTGGATTCTGTCCCGACAGAACTGAAATATGTTTCAACATTTAATTACCATTCTACACCTTAATTAATTCACATAGTTTAATTAATTTGGTAATTACTAAAAACGAAATATCATGTATGAATAAAAATGCCAAGTAAAACTTTGGTGTTTACGTCCCTTTGATCGTAACAAGGTTGAACAGCTCTCAAAATATACATTTCTTTCTGGATTGGACTTCGCCCGTCGCCATGAAACAAATCAACATATGGCACCAAAAACACATAGTACCCATGAGCTAATGCCTAGTAAGAAAAGTTGTGTAGGACACATCCCTCCAATCCAAACTAACACAACATATAATAAAAAACATTATATCCATAGCAATACTAAACATACCAATCTATTCATAAGACAAGATATAACTATAACATAACATATTCACAATCAAAATAAATCATATAAAAAATATAACTAACATATCATATCATACCATACCGAAATCACTCCAGTCGTAGACCAATACTATTCTGGTCAGGTGTGCACAGGGCCGGCCCTGGGCATAGGTGGGCTAGGCCCGTGCCTAGGGCCCACCCCTACCCAGGGCCCAAAAATATCATGTAAACTCTTAAGTGTGTTCAAAGAAAAAAAAAAAAAATAAGGCCCGCCCAGCAGCCTTTCCCCTTTCCAGCTGGTGTTCAAGAAAAAAAAAATTTAAATAAGGCCCAGCAGCCTTTCCTTCCCAGCCGGCCCAATTAGTTTAAATAAATATAAATGTAGTGGTCCAACTGGACCAAAACATGTGAGGCAATTCAAAGAAAAAAAAAAGAAAGGAAAGTTGAAAAGTCTCTTTGGCTCTCTCTCTCTCGTCCTTCTCTCTCACAATCTCACTCTCAATTCACATCCTTTCAAAAAAAAAAAAAAAAAACTCAAACTCCCATTTCAATTTTTCCCACCTACCTTCCCTAACCCTAAGAGTTCTCTCTCCTCTCTATACTCTAGTCTCTCCAAAACCACCATTATAATTTACAATTTTACCAACTATCCTCTTCAATTCTCATCACTCATCAATCATCATATTAATATACAATATTCAAAGAAAAAAGCAATCTATTCTTCTTGTATTGTAATGGTAAGCTTTCAAAGTTAATCTTTTATTACTTTTTATTAATTTAATTGCTATGTTTATTTAAAATTAATAATTATTTACTTATCATACACATATTTTTTTTATCACTATTGATTCACATTCACACAAAAAAATAAGGTCACCATTGGCAAAAAAAAAAAAAAAAACCTTTTTATTGGTCCCATTTGATTTATAAAGTTATGTGACTTGTGTCTTGCAATTTTTTTTTTAATTTTTTTTTATAGTTTTGCTATATTATTGTACTCATATCATTAATTTTGTTTGCAATTTTTATAGGGTCCTATTAGAAATTACAAATACAAATCAGGAGCCCAAAAAAGAAAGGAGAAATTAAGGAAGGAACTCTTGCAAAAAAGTCAGGTTGGTTATCTTAATAAGTATTTTAATACAAATAATGTAGACAATTTTGTAGTGAATGAGAATGACATTGAGAATCAATTTGATATTGAAAGTAATGAGAATGAGAAAATTTCAAGTGATGTGAATGAAAATGAAGAAGTGAATGGAACATTTAATGAGAATGAGAAAACTTCAAGTGATGTCAATGAAAAGGAAGAACTAAATCAAACAGTGAATGAGAATGAGAAAACTTTAAGTGATGTATTCAACTTTCCTTTTGATATTGATGATCCAGGAAATTGGGATAGGATTGGTCATATTAATATGACAAACTTTATAGTTGAAAGAGGTCCAAAAAGAGTCATTAAGGAAGAGTTTACTAGGGATGCTTCTGGTAGGAATTTTTCTTCATGGCATTATATTAGAGAATTACCAAATGGAGAGAAACAAGATAGGAAGTGGTTGATATATTCAGTTTCTTTAGATAAAGTATTTTGTTTTTGTTGTAAATTGTTTGCAACAAAGAAGCATCTTGTGGGTTTTTTAGCTGAGGGAGGTTTTAATGACTGGCATAATATTTCTGAACGACTAAAAAGTCATGAACGAAGTACACAACACATTGAGTCAATTGCTAGTTGGGTGGAATTAGAAAAACGACTGAAAATGAAGTTAACAATTGATGCAAGTTTAGAAGAACAAGTTAATCAAGAGAAAAAACATTAGAAACAAGTGTTAGAGAGAATTCTTGCTATTGTGAAAAGACTTGGGAAAAATAATTTGGCATTTCGAGGAGATTGTGAAAAACTATATGAGAAAAACAATGGGAATTTCTTACAAATTATAGAATTACTTGCTAAATTTGATTCAACTATGCAAGAACATGTTCGTCGCATTTTAAGAGGAGAGACTCATTATCATTATTTGAGTCACAAGATTCAAAATGAAATGATACAACTACTGGAAACTGAGGTGAAAAGCTCCATAATTAGTAGAATTAAAGAAGCAAAATATTTTTCAGTCATACTAGATTGTACTCCAGATGCAAGTGATGATGAACAGATGTCTCTTGTTTTAAGATGTGTGAATATTTTAGAAAGTCCAATATTTGTTGATGAGTATTTTCTAGAATTCATAAAAGTTCATGACACATCAGGGCTTGGTTTGCTTAATGAACTTTTAGATGCGTTGAATATTCTTGGACTTGATGCTGATAATATAAGAGGACAAGGATATGACAATGGATCTAATATGAGAGGAAAGAATAAAGGTGTACAAACTAGGCTACTTGAAATGAATCCTAGAGCATTTTACACTCCTTGTGCTTGTCATTCTCTAAATCTTTTACTTTCTGATATGGCTCATTGTTGTCCCAAGGCTGTGTCTTTTTTTGGTGTGGTACAACGAATATACTCATTATTTTCAGCTTCTACAAAAAGATGGAAAGTATTTAGAGATCATGTGCCTGGTCTCACTGTTAAGCCATTATTAGAAACACGTTGGGAAAGTCGTGTTGACAGTGTTAAATCAATAAGATTCCAAGCTCCACAAATAAAAGAAGCTTTAAATTACTTGGCAGAAAGCAATGAAGATGCCAAAACAAAAAGTGATGCTGAAACTTTAGCAACATATAATATTCAGAATTTTGAGTTCTTGGTGAGCATGGTTATTTGGTATGATTTGTTGTTTGCTGTTAATACTGCTAGCAAGATCCTGCAAAGTGAAGATATGCAAATTGATGTTGCTATCAAAGAGTTAAAGATTCTACTTTCATTTCTTCAAAAATATAGAGAAACTGGTTTTGAGGAGGCTTTGACTAAAGCTACTGAGATTGCAAGTATGATGGAAGTTGAACCTGTATTTATGGAGAAACGAAAAGTTTACAGGAAAAAGTAGTTTGATGAAAGTGTCAATGAGGAGGTGACACAATTAGCAGCAGAGTCATTTAAAATTGATTATTTTCTTTACATAATTGATCAAGCTATTTCATCATTTAAAACCAGGTATGCATACTTTCATGGTGTTTTATTTAAAATTTTCTTTCACTATTCCTACAATAATAACTAATAAAAATAATTATTGTTCAAATAGGTTCGAACAATTTCAGAATTTCGAGGAGAATTTCGGACTATTGTTTGATTTTGAGAAATTAAAGTCTGCAGATGATGACTCTTTGAAGAATTTTTGTATCAATCTTACAAACTTAATGAAGCATGGTGAGATTTCAGATCTTGACAATGATGACCTATACCAAGAGTTATATATGTTGCGTCAAAGTTTACCAAAAGAAACCAAAAGAGCTATCGATGTGTTGAGCTATATAAAAGAAGTGGATGGAAGTTATCCAAATGCTTCGATTGCTTATAGGATTTTTCTAACTATTCCTGTCACTGTTGCCCATGCAGAAAGGAGTTTTTCCAAATTGACCTTGATCAAATCTTATCTCCATTCAACCATGTCTCAAGAAAGATTAAGTGGTTTAGCTATGTTATCCATTGAAAAGGATATAGTTGCAAAACTTGATTATGCAAATTTAATTAATACTTTTGCATCTAAAAATGCAAGACATATAATATTTAAGTAATATATTGAAATTTATAAGTTTATGTAATGAATTATTGGTTTGGAATGTATTTATATTACTAAATATTAGTTTAATTTTATTTAAAATTACATAAAAAAATTTCATATACAAAAGGGCCCATTTTTTTCAAATTTATTAAAACCGTCTTAGGCCCACTTTTTTTCAGGGCCGACCCTGTGTTCAACCGAGCACGAAAACGTAAGCATGCATTTCAACATATCATAAGCATGCAATTTATCTTAACGTAAATATGCAAATTACCATACCATAACCATGTCACACAAAACATACAACAAACACATACTTATCACAAATACACATATCATGCATAGCTTAAAACATAATCATACTTATGACATTAAATAAAATTATTCTTAAGTACATCAAACGTACACTCTGCGTACATGTGTCCACTCTTCTTACCTCGATATCCAGTAGCAACCACGATCACGTTCCTTCAAGTAACCTTACCGAGTTTAATGTCCTCCTAATCCAGGACTATTACACTGTGTACTTTAAACAATGTCAAACTTTCTAATAAAGTCCCTTGGTTATAAATGTGTAACTAAGGTTAATGACAAGGGTTAGAGAAATTTTTTGGTCAAAAGGAAACGTCGTCTTCTCATTAAAATATTTACGTTCATACATGGGATCTCAAAATAACATTTCAAAGGTTAATATAGTTCAAAAGTTACAAGCCAAGCCGACCTAGGCGGAAAAATAAGGGGTATAACCCTAGTTCCTCCAAGATAACCCCGGTCATGGTGGTCGAGCAGCCTCATTTGTACACACCGCCACCAAAGCTCTCCAACTCATGGCTAGTCCAGCTTCCCTTTCCCCTTACATGCAGCACATAGCACTCGTAGCCGAGGCTCAGCAAAAAAACTTAAACATGTGCATAAACAGTAAACATAGATTCCAAATGCATATCTAGCATGCCCAGTAGTAATAACCTACTCATGCATGCATACAATTACAGTTAAATGATCATAGGATCATTCTGGGGCCCGCTGCCCTGAATAGATGACCATAGAGTCATCCCGGGGCCCTAAGCCCTAGCTAAGTGACCATAGAGTCACTCGGGGCCCTTTGCCATTAGCTTTGAGTAACTAGCCATAGAGCTAGCCAAGCACTTTGTTCTTTCCAAACGACCATAGGGTTGGCCAATGTAATAGTATGTCCCTAATTAGGCCTAAGCCTCTCAACCAGCGCACAACACTATTGTCTCCCTTGACTAATAAGTCAATGCCTTAACCAATATATTCAGACAACCATATAAACAGATAACCAAATATAGATAAACATACTTTAGATAATACAAGTATGAATACATAGTAATCATATATCTCAACCAATTAAATGCAAACACATTAATAACCATGTTCCTTAATAGGGTCGAGCCCTAATTACGCATATAATGCAGCCAATCATATATTATTGAATAATTATCCATATACGGAGCATTCAAGCATGCTTAATCAACGAGCACAATCATAATCTTAATCATGTTCATTATCAGGGGCCCGAGCCCTATTCATAATTATATTTAACAACTGTGCCAAGCCCTAATCACATATATCACATATTGGGTGTAGTTTTCTTACCTCAGGTTCGAGTGCAACGTATAATAAGAACGACCCTCGAGCATGATCCCGGTTTCGAACACCTAGCGGTAACCTAGTCACAACCATAATATAGACTCCCATCAATAACGAGTGAATAAAGGCTTCCAGATCGAGTCCTAGCCTCTAAGACGTCGAATTCTACTAAACCGGGTAGTAGAATCAATCTCGAGCCCTTATGTTTGAGTTCTCGCACTCAAGACCTTCCCGAGGCTCAAAAGCCCTTCAAGCATCGCGACCCAAGACAAAAGAGTCACGACCCGCCCTAAGTCAGAGAATCCAAGGGCTCTCCTCTGGACACACGGACCGCAGCGTGCCCCTACAAGCGTCGCGACTAAAAATGGAATTCAACACCTCCTTCTCCCATCGTTCATAAGCGCCACAACAAGGCCGCGACTCAACATGAAAATCCAGTTTTTCCCCAAGTTTGTTCAACCCAAAACTCACCAAAAACCCAACCTAACATAGCCAAATCCTAAAAACAAAGTTCCCAATCAACTCAACACTTCAACACCAACAAAACCCAAGCTTAAACTTGGCCAAAACCTCACCAAATCTCCAAATTCAAATTTGAGTTTTCAAAACTCTAAAACTAAGCTAAAATCAGAGAAAACATAGAGAATTGAGGCTAGAAATCGATACCTCTACTGCCCAGAACAACGCTAAGCCTTTCCCCAAGCAATCCTGAGCCTAAGCTAGCTTCAATTCCCCTTGGATCGCAAGAAATTTCAATATTTGAGAAGGAGAGGGAGATGGAGTATACACGAGAGAGTTTGTTGAGCATTTTTTTTTCCTGTTTTGTGTGGTTTACTTAGGGTTCATGTAACCTTATGCAAATCCTAAGGCTCGAGGTACCCAAAAATGCCCACGATGGTAAAATTGTCAAAATTCCTGAAATTCCCTCGTAATCTCACTAACTTCGAACATATCCTCAAATATTTATTCTCATTACTTGATATCTTGGTAATCCACTAAATACCCCTTGACTCATCCTGAGTTGAGTATTTTGTCCCGTTGTAACTTTCCCGCTAACTTGCTCCCTAGGATCGCCTCGTGCCGAGTAACCCAAATATGTCCACATAATATAATGTGGTCTCACTCATATATGCACATATATTCCAAATACAACCGTAGCATGCAAAATTATGAAAATTTCCCTTCTAATAAGAAACGGGCCCACATGCATATTTAATACACCTAAACATGCATTTCTAGTCATATTATAATATAACTCACGTAATCATATAATGATACATATATATATATCACATAAACACATATTTCATAATTGAATAACATATATCAAATTGTACGTCCTGAAATTCAGCATGAGCCTTTTAGACAGCTTGGGTATAGTGGGCTAGCCAAGGACTGTAATGGATGATCCACAAGTTCATATTTCCTCTGTAAGGGCAGTGCGATTCCTCTGGTAAATAGCACGAGCTGATGAATACAAAACAATAGGCACGAGCTAGAAACACTTATGAAGCATGGCATCTGAAACACGAGCTGACGCTGCACTTAGCTCGAGGGACGCTAAAAATCTGCCATTTCCTTGAATCTTTATAAACCTGGATATGTTATATAAACGTGTGTGATCAGACATCACATGTCCATTTATCCCTGAATTCCCAGACACGTAATATAATCGTGCATGATCAGACATCACATATCCGATTATGCCAGATGACCCATGATCAGTTTTACCTAATGATTAGACCATACGCTAATATACATTGTAATATTCATCATTAGTGCGAGATAGGTCACATGAGGGATTTGTCTTCACGTGATGACCCCAACGCCTACCCAGGGATTGTTTTTGTAACGACCCAAAATCGCTAATAAGGCTTAAGGGCATTGATTAGTGTGCCAGGAGGGCATTAATGGAATGATTGTGATTTATATGAGTAATTACATGTTTAGTAATGTTTATATGATAATTGATGATATATATGTGATAAGTGTGAGAACCACATTCTTATGTGGTAGGTTTGTAGGGCACGACTCAGGACGATCTTAGGGTCAGATAGCGGGGGAAAAGTCACAACGGGGCTTAAGATGTGACTTTGGACAAGTCAGGGGTATTTTAGGTATCGGGTATTGAATTGGACTATCGGGTTATGAAAATAAATATATGGAGATATATTTGAGGTTAGGATGTCTAGGCGGGAATATTGGGGGATTTTACCATTTTGGCCTCGGGGACGGTTCCGCCACCCCGAGCCTTGGGATTGATTTAGCAATGAGATAGACTTAAGGAAACTTTTATAAGAAAATACAAACTGACTAAAATTTTACCTTAGTTCTCTCTCACTCTCAAGGAAAACAAAGGGAAGGAAAACACAGAAAACTTAAGGGGAATCAAGCTGGAATTTCTGAGCATTGAGGTGGGGATTTGGAGGCTTAGCTCAAGGATTAATCAAGAACTAAAGCAGGGTTAAGGTAAGCTTTTAATTTTCTTCTCTGTGGTTAGAATTCTGGGTTTTGGTTAAGTGTTGAAGCAAACATGGTTTTGATGTTTTAAGGCAGAATTAAGGAGGAAACTTGGAGACTTAGCTTGGCTTTGGCTTGGTGAAGTGATTAAACAGAAGAGATAAGTTTCAACTCATGGTTTATAGGTTTTAAATTGGATTTGAATGGCTGGTTTGAGTGTTTATAGCTCTTGAGTTTCAGAAATTGAAAAAAGAAGATTAGTGTGTGTTAGGCTGTGTTTTCTGTGGAATTATGTTGTTTAAGTCATGCTAAAGGAGTTGGGATTAATTGGTTGTGAGTTGGGGAGCTCTGGGATGGTTTAAGGTGAGGTTTCAAGCTTAGAAATGATGGGTTTTCTGGGCACGAAGGGGAGGGCCGTGGCTTTGTTCTAGAGCGTTGCGACCCTAGGATGAAAAAGGGCCAAGGAGGCTCGGCCATGGGAGGGCGTCGCGTGTCTTGTTCAGGATAGGCCTGGTTCTATTTTGAGGCTAGGGCCGCGGCTAAGCTTTGAGGGCCGCAGCCCTTGGTTGCACACATGAGTGTTTGAGGGTTTTAGGCACGGGAAGGTGGTCTAGTGTGCTCGGGATTGGTTTCACCACCGTGCTTGGTGGAATTCGGATTCCCGGGAGTTAGTTTTATAACCGGAAACCTATACTTGAGTATTAATGAAACCCTATACTTTGATTGTGACTAGGTGATAAAGGCTTAGGCTCGGGAACGGATTGTGCTTGAGGGGCGTTGCTCGTAATTCAGTAACTGTACAGACTAAAGGTAAGAAAACTGCACGTGGTTGAATATATGTGATGGGACTAAGGGCTCCCTATTGTAAACGCTTGAAAATATGGTATTACGCCATGCAAGCCAATTAGTGAACCAACGACCTAAGGGTGCCAAGGGTTTCACTAGCGCACAGGGCACGACTCGGCCACTGGTAGCCGAGGACAGCTTATTAAGCACTGAGCTCGGTTTAAGCGTGCCGGAGTCAGTGGGTTAAATAGAGGGTGCGACCTAAGTCGCCGGCCCTGAATATTATGTGATATGAGTGTTATATGCGATAGATTGTATCTGGAATCTGATTCTATGTGTTGAATATCTATTGTGGATTATATGATGGGAATACATGCATAATGAGTTAATTGTCTGGTATCATTGATTGAGTTGTTTAAGATGTTTTCTTGTTGGGCCTTGGCTCACGAGTGCTACATGGTGCAGGTAAAGGCAAGGGCAAGTTAGTTCAGCCCTGATTGGAGAGCTCAGCAAGTAGAATGTACATAGCCAGGTGCTCGGCCGCCACGGTTGAGGTCTAGGCAAGGACGTAAAACTTGAAGACTGTCTGTTTTGCCTTAGTATGGCCAGTGAATACTCATGTACTTTTGGGAATCTGTAAACATATTCTAACTTTGTTTTCTTATGGGATCCCATGTTTACTACAGTTCAAATATATGAAATGAGTCTTTTGAGACCAAAACCTTTTTAACTCTAGCTCTTACACGTTTAGTGACACGTTTTTTAGAATAATGACTTGATAGCGAGTCTTGCACCTTTATAAGTACACAGTGTAATGGTCTTGGCTATCCAGGGTGTTACAGTTTTTCTATAAATACCAAGACCTTGGATAGGGGGATGGTTGTTCTTTGTAAGGAAAATACTCTTTAAAAATATAGAGAGATATACAGTAATAATAAAGACTCGTGGACTAGGGGGATTTTAACCTCCGAACCACGTAAAAAGGAATGAGTGTTCTTGATATTTCATTTCTAGTATTTTTAAGTATCATTTTCTTATTACGGTTTACCATTACGCACTAATCCACCCTAGATATTTACGTAATTCACCGTTGGCGAAAAACCGCGTCAACAAATTGGTGTTTTCATTGAAAGTTGCAAATTAGTGCTATTGTGAAAGATTCAGATCAAAGTTCATCATGGTGGTTACTTGCTCGAGGCATGGTAATGAGACAGATCGGCCTGGTGGGCAGGAGGCACACCATACTGCTGTTTTCGATGAACAAAACCCTGAAGTCCAGTAGCAGTCGGGAAAACAACTCATAGGCCACGGCGACATCGGGAGTTCAACGTCATTGTCGCTGAATCCGAACCCGGATTACTTGACTGCAGTAAAGTTGGAAAACATGCAGTTAAGGAGCCATTTAGCAAAAGCAACAAACAAATCGAGGAGGTTTTGGCTCGGCTACCCCCTCTTGCAACCGACGTTAATGTTGGAAAGAGGCAAGGTGGGACTCATAAGTCTCGCTGGGATAGTCGACCCAGGCCAAGTTGGTCAGTTAGAACCTCGACCCCGAGTTCTGCGCCCATGGCGCAAGATCACTAAGAAATCCTGTTTGATGGCTTTCCCAAGGATCATTGGAAAATCAGCCAGTCGGTTAGAACCTTGACCACGAGTTCAATAACACCGTCAAATGCACCTGGAAATGCCCACAGCAACCCACGAAGAAGGTCTAGGGAAAACTCGCGAAGACGACATGTTCCAGCCAACCTCCTTGTACCACGATCAGATCGCCAGACACAGGGAGTCAGAAATGGCAGAGCAGAGCGACCGCGGGTTAATTTGGTACGACCTGACGGGACAAGAATTGCCTCGCCAATTAGACATCCCCCGTCGCCCATAAGGCATCCAACACTACCTCGTTCTTCTTGAAACGTTCCTACCTATGGGGACAGCAGGAGGAATCCTCCTCCTGCTGCCCCTACTTATGCCCCACAAGCACGCAGAAATGTCCCAGGTCCTCATCCTCTACCACAAGCTCTAAGTTTCTCTAATGGAAGTTATTGGACGGAGGGCCATCAAAGTGGTAGGACCAGTGCAGATTTGATAAATCAGCTGAGTTCGGCTCAGAGCCCTCAAGTTGATCCACCGACTGATCTACGAGATCGCCTGAATTCACAAAGGAGAAATCCAGCTCGCGATGGAGTCAGTGGCACTCACCACGAGGGAAGTCCTTCCGAAGTACATGATAACAAGAATGTCCCACCAAACCAAGCTCAAGCTTGGAGGGATAATAACTCGCCAAACACGCACGACCAAATGGGAGCTGTTGAACAGCCCCAGGGAGCCAAGGACCAAACCCTCGAGAGGTTATCCCAGATGGAGGAGCTGATGAAAAGACTCCTATCAGAGAAGGAAAAAGATGAATATGACTTAGAAGATGAGCTCGAGCTTTTCGCTGCCAACATCGTAGCAACAACATAGCCGCTGGGTTTCAGGATGCCCCATCTATCAAAATTCGATGGAGATGGAGATCCGTCCGACCACTTGGGAATGTTCAATACCCTGATGATGGCCCACAATATCGGACCTGAGTTGAGGTGCCTGGTATTCTCTTCGACTCTGGTCGGGCCGGCTAGGCAATGGTTCAAGCAATACAAAAAGCATTCTATCAGCTCGTGGAAAAGCTTCTCCACTGATTTAAAGAGGGCATTCCAGGCCTCTCAAGAGGCTCGCATCAAGGTAGACTCCCTTGCAAATGTAAAGCATCAGCCCGGAGAGCCTTTGAAAGCATATTTGAGTAGGTTCGCCAATATTGTTGCGCGAGCTAGAGACGCGGACGAAATTTCTAGGCTCGTGGCGATGAGAACAGAAATTCTTATTGGGGGCGACCTATGGAAGGAAATCCAAAGAAATGGGGTCAACACTGTGGATGAGTTCTTGAACAGGGCTCAAAGGTGGATTAACTTGGAGGAGGCACGAGCTTCAGTCACAGGAACCAGCCAAGTCCCTGTCCAGCCCGTTGGAGCAGTAAGGATTGCTGCAGCTACGGCTCAAACCGTTACCCAGAATAACCAAGGGGGGGGGGGGGGGGGGTAGCAAGAGGTAGGGAAATGGTGAGGGCGGCTAGAACGGTTCAAAGAAAAACAAGCCCGTGGAGAAGTTCAAGCTGATCTATGCGACTTATGCCGACCTCACGGATACTAGAGAGCGCATTTTCTTGACGAATTATGCCCGCCTTCCGTGGAAAAAGTCGAAGCCTTTGAAAAATCAAAGGGCGAAGAGATCCTTCAAAATTTTGTCGATTCCACAATGACATTGGTCACAACACCGATGATTGCAGGCACTAGACACTCATCAGGGCCGGACCTTTGGCTCAGTATGCCCGGAATTGAATAACTCCCAGTCAGCTCACTGGACAAAACATTCCATCAACTCCGGAGGCCCCGGCTAATCAGACCAGAGCTCAAGTGAATCAGGATACCCCTCCTCCGATAACAAGGGGAGAGACAACAACCATCTCCGGAGGCCCTCATCTGGCAGGCACGAGCAGAGGTGCCCATAAGAGGTATATCAATGAGCTGAGGTCTCAACGAAGTTGAGTTTGTCCCGGAGCAGCGTTTATCTAAGCAACAACGATTGGAGAAACAACCAATCAGTTTTACTGAAGAAGATGCTAGTCATGTCAAATTCCCGCATAACGATCCTCTAGTCATAACCGTCCAGCTCGCCAATCAGAGAGTCAGGAGGACACTAGTGGATAATGGAAGTTCTGCGAACCTACTATTCAAGTCCACACTGGAAAAAATGGGATTATCTGTGACTGAGCTGAAGGCAACCTCCATGATGTTTTACGGGTTTTCCAGTGAGGGCTCAGCCGATATCGAAACAATCGAGTTAGTGATAACCTTGGCTGAAGGACCACGAACTGTTTCCAAGCTTCTCAAGTTTGTGGTCGTCGATTATCCAACGCATACAATGCAATCTTGGGTCGACCTACGCTGATGGCATTCGAAGCCATAACATTTGTCAGCCACCTTGTGATCAAATTCCCTTCATCTACGGGAATATGTATTGTCTGAGGCGATCAGCTTGATTCCAGGGAATGTTACAACATTTCCATGAAGGGAAAATCACAGCCCGGGCAGAAAACGATGGCCATATAGAACGAAGGCGAGGAATCCCAGGAAGTAAGGACTGCTCCTGGAATGGAAGAACCTCAGTAAGCCAGTGACAGGGATATTGCCCCGAGTAATGATATCGATCCACGAGTAGGCGAAGATAGATCTGAGCTTCGAGCTATTGAAGAGCTCAAAGAAGTAAACATCGATCCCAGAGATGCTTCAAAAGTCGTTAAGCTTGGGAGAAATATTGGTGAGGAGAGGAAGGCAGAGCTGATAAAATTTTTACAAGAAAATCTAGATGTATTCGCCTGGTCTCATGAAGACATGGTAGGGATAAGTTCGAGTGTGATCATGCATACCCTGAACTTGGACAAGAGCGTGCATGCAAAGTCCTAGAAATAGAGGCGTTTGGGTACAATCCGAGCTGAGGCCCTGGAAAAAGAAGTAGCTCGGCTATTAAAATGCGGGTTTATTCGCTAAGCTAAATATCCGATATGGGTCACAAATCCTGTCCTGGTCCCAAAGACAAATGGAAAATGGCAGAACTGCATCGATTTCTCTGACCTAAACAAAGCTTTTCCCAACGATTGCTTCCCATTGCCAAGGATTGATCAGTTGGTGGATGCCACTGCGGGGCATGAGCTCATGCCCTTCATGGATGCATATTCTAGATATAACCAGATCGTGATGAACCCCACGGACCAGGAGCATACTAGCTTCATGACTCCAACAAATGTTTACTGTTATAAAGTTATGCCCTTCGGGCTAAAGAACGCTGGGGCTACCTACCAGTGGTTGGTCAACAGAATGTTCGCTGATCAGATCGGGAAAAACATGGAAGTGTATGTCGATGATATGCTGGTAAAATCTAAGACTGCTGATAACCATGTTCCCAATCTGAAGGAATGTTTTGAGATCTTAAGGAGATACAATATGAGGTTGAATCCCCAGAAGTGTACTTTCGGAGTGGCATCAGGAAAATTTATGGGATTCATAGTCAATACTAGAGGGATAGAGGCGAACCCCGACAAAATCAGGTCGTTACTAGAAATGCCTTCGCCTAGGTCGTGTAAAGATGTCCAGAGTCTCAGCCCTTAATCGGTTCATTTCCAAATCCACTGACAAGTGTTTGTCATTCTATAACTTGCTTTGGGGAAATAAAAAGTTTGAATGGACTGAGAAGTGTGAGCAGGCATTTCTCGATCTAAAAACACATTTGGTCGAGCCGCCAGTGTTGTCTAAACCAGCGGCGGGGGAGCCTCTTTTCCTTAATTTGGCTGTTACAGAAAATGCAGCCAGTGCCATGCTGGTCCGGGAAGAGGATCGAGTTAAAAAAACTGGTATATTATATAAGTAAAAGACTTCTCAGAGCTGAATCGTAGTATCCCTTAATGGAAATGATGGCGTTCTACCTTATTATGGCCTCCAAGAAGCTTAGGTCGTATTTCCAATCCCATTCAATCAATGTCATGACCGATCAACCTTTAAGGCAGGTATTGCAGAAACCTGAAGCATCGAGACGTCTTTTAAAATGGGCAATCGAACTTAGCTAGTTCGAAATACTGTACATACCACAGACTACGATCAAAAGCCAAGCCCTGACTGATTTCATGGCTGAATGCACTGGATTTCAGGAGGTGCTTTTGAGAGAACCGGTATAGGCATTGTGGAAAATATTCGTGGATGGTTCGTCTAACGAGAACGGGTCTGGAGCTGGGATCATATTAATCTCTCCGGAAGGCCATCGGTTCCACTCCGTGCTACGATTCGGGTTTGAGGCATCCAACAACGAAGCTGAATATGAAGCTTTATTGGCCTGGCTTAGAGTGGCGAAGGATTTGAAGGCCAGGGCCATCTAATGCTATAGCAATTCCCAGCTCATGGTAAACCAAGTGTCTGGGGAATACCAAGCGCGGGGGGCCAAGATGGTAGCTTACTTAGCCAAAGTGAAGAAGGAGCTATCAGAATTTGAATATGGATTAGTCGAGTAGATCCCTCACAAGCAGAATGCCAACGCTGATGCTTTGGCGAGACTCGGTACCTCCAAGGAAGCCGAGACTCTAAGCATAGTACCAGTAAAATTCTTGGAGAGCCCAAGTGTGGCTGAAGGCATGGTGGAGGTTGAGATGATCGACGTTAGGCCAACCTGGATGACTCCCATAATAGAGTATCTTACAACAGGGAAGTTGCCTGATGAACGAAAAGACGCGATGAGGATACTCTATCAAGCTCCAAGATATGTAATTGTGGATGGAGCGTTGTACTGGCGTGGCCATTCCTTACCTCTTCTATGATGTGTCCTGCCAGAGGAGGCAACACTTATTTTACAGGAGGTGCATGTAGGTTTCTGTGGGGATCACGCTGGGGGAAAAACTTGGCCTTAAAAATATTAAGGCAGGGATATTATTGGCCCACTTTATCAAGGGACTCCATCTCCTATGTCCAAAAGTGCGACAAATGCCAGCGGTTCGCCACAGTCGCCCGAGCTCCACCTGTCGAGCTAAAAATGATCTCATCCCCATGGCCGTTTGTGGTATGGGGAATTGATTTAATAGGAGCTTTACCCACGGGAAAATGAGGAGTTTTCTATGCAGTGGTAACCATTGATTATTTCACGAAAGGGGCAGAAGCTGAGCCCCTGGCAACAATCACCTCAAAAAGAGTCCTCAGCTTTGTAGTCAAGAGTATTGTGTGCCGATTCGGACTGCCCAAAAAGATTGTATCGGATAATGGAACTCAGTTCAATAGCGATCTCTTCACCGAGTTCTGTGAGAGGCATGGCATAATTAAGGGTTTCTCTTCGGTGGCCTACCCACAAGCCAATGGGCAGGTCGAGGTCGTGAATAAGACCCTCAAAGAAAGCCTTAAGAAGAGATTAGAAAAGGCCAAGGGAGTCTGGCCTAAGTAGCTTTTGCAAGTATTGTGGGCGTACCGGACCTCCCACCGAACTTCTACGGGGCACACCCCTTTCTCCCTGACTTTCGGAAATGAGGCCGTCCTTCCTGTCGAAACAAAGATAACCATGCATAGGATCCAAGTATTCAACCAGGAATGGAATGATGAGTTGCTAAGTGCATCTCTCGACCTAATTGATGAAAAATGAGAAGATTTGCAGCTACAACTCGCACATTACCAGCAAAAAATCACTCGTTATTTTAATTCAAAGGTTAGTTAGCGTATCTTTGGTTTAGGCGACCTGGTACTCCAAAGGGTCTTTTTGGCAAGCAGGGACCCCAAAGACAGTGCCTTGGGTCCGAGCTGGGAAGGACCTTATCAAATAGTGGAGGTCGTACATGAGGGAACCTTCAAATTAGCTCAACTTAGTGGGGAAACAGTCCCACAGACCTGAAATGCTATGCACCTAAAGAAGTATTATCAATGATGACACCACCCGTCTATGTAAGGCTTAGTTATAAAAGTTGTTTAATTTAAGAAATAAAAGAATCATGGTGTATTTCTTGTCTTTCATATAGTTTCATACATGTCTTAGTTCGTGTGATAGCGTTTGTCCAAAGAAACCAAGAAAGTTCACTTTCTGATTACTTGGGGGGCATATAACCCGAGAAGGATTAAAACTTGGAAGTTAGTAAAGTTGATTAAACAATGCTTTTTCTAAAAAAACACGAGGTGTCAATAAACCTAGCGTGAACTAAGTTTTAATTAAAAATCCTGGATATGACTAGGTCCAAAACTGGAGGTTAGTAAAATTGATTAACCAGTGTTTTTTCTAAAAAACACGATGTGTCGATAAACCTAACGCGAACTAGGTTTTAATTAAAAATCCTGGATATGACCAGGTCCAAAACTTGGAGGTTAGTAAAATTGATTAACCAGCGTTTTTTCTAAAAAACACGAGGTGTCAATAAACCTATCGCGAACTAAGTTTTAATTAAAAATACTGGATACAACCAGGTATGAAACTTAGAAGTTAGCAAAATTGAAGATCCAATGGCTTCCTCATAAGCTCATGATAACAATAAAAACCTAACAAGAACTAAGTTTGGAACATTCAAAATCCTGGATATAACTGGGTCCAAGGCCTGATACATAACAGGTAGGATATAAATCAACATTAATTTTGGTTATAACCCAAATTAAAATATATATCCTGATCTAAAAGTCGTTTCCTAAGATTTTTAATGTACAAATCATAAACATAAATTTTTTTTTAAGGAAAAGACACAAATAAAAAAGTAGATATTGAAATTATAAATAAATTGCATCGAGGAAAAATAACCTCGTACCGGGCCAACACGAAAAATGTTTACAAATACATATATATATATATAAGGTAAACAAAAGCAAAAGAAAATTAAGCCCCTCCAGGGCACTCTGAGGACGTCACCTCCTCGATCTCCTACTCGCCAGCAATGGAGGCTTCCCCAGTCTCGAACTGCTCTTGTAGAATCTGAGCCTTGAACTTCTCGAGGTAGGGATCCCACACTTCAGAGGCCAGGAAGGATAAGTTGCTATCATGGTTGAAGGTCCAGCAGTGGTACAACATGCTCTCCATGGAGGTGAGCAAGGCCGCCTTCTCCTCATTGGCAGCAGACTTGACCTCTAACTGCTTGGCTTTGGCCTCTGCGAGCTCAGCTTGGATAGCAGCCTGCTCGCCCTCTTGAGATGCTGCAAGAGCAGCCTTGGCATCTAGCTTGCATTGTTAAGCAGTTGTAAGGGCAGTCTAGGCGGCAGTCAAGGCCGTCTGAGCAGTCTGGAGCTCGGCCCGAAGCTTGTCATTCCTAGCCCAGGCCCAAGCTATGCTTCAGTGCTGAGCCAAGATCGCCTGCAAAAAGTAAAGAAGCAAGTTAGACACGCACTGGGATAAAATCAAAAGAGTATATTTAGCTAAGGAAAGTTGGCGTACTATAAGGTTCATCCCCAGCGCGGACTCCATAATGTTCTCTGGGCTCCTCTCCTCAATCACCCTCAGGTCCTTCAGATTGGCCTTGTAAAAATGCTCCACCATATGGTTAGCCATCTCGTAGAGAGTCCCCCGAAAGGTGTCTGGGAACTTCTCCAGGTCCTGGGCATTGACCGAAATACGTACGGAGGCGGTGGGGACGAGGGGCGCTGGGGTATCAGCTTGTGCTGTTTGATCCCGAGCAGAGGTGGATGGAAACTGGGGAGGGGGTGGACGTCACTACAACAAAATAGAGGTTTTATGACTTTAATTGGGAGACATTGGAAGTCTACAATGTCTCCCACTTAGTGAGACGTTGTTGCTAGGGTCATTGTAGGTATATATCCCACGTCTCCCATTGGGAGACGTGCCTCACTTCCCACGTCTCCCACTGGGAGAGGTGGAAAGTCAAACGTTGACTTTCCACCTCTCCCATTGGGAGACGTGGGAAGTGACTCACCTCTCCCAATGGGAGACGTGGGAAGTCCCTAGGAGACATCCCACGTCTCCCATTGGGAGACGTGCCTCACTTCCCACGTCTCCCACTGGGAGAGGTGGAAAGTCAACATTTGACTTTCCACCTCTCCCATTGGGAGACGTGGGAAGTCTCCCACCTCTCCCAATGGGAGACATTGAAAGTCTCCCACATTTAAAAAAAATAAATTAAATAAATTTATAATTAATATTATTTTAATTTGATTTAATAATTAATTAAATTGAAATAATATTAATTTAAATTGAAATAATATTAATTTAAATTGAAATTATTTTAATTTAAATTGAAATTATTTTAATCTAAATTGAAATTAATTTAATAATTAATTAAATTAAAATAATATTAATTTAAATTGAAATTATTTTAATCTAAATTTAAATTAATTAAATTGAAATAATATTAATTTAAATTGAAATAAAAAAATATATTTGTTAGATATATACAAGAAATACAATATTTGTTAGAAATATTCAAAATGAACAAATATTGCATTGTGTATGAAGAAAGAGTTAAAAAATTAAAAAAAAAACCTATCAACGAGGTCGGTAACTTTGGATTATCGGCAACACATATGTCGCCCATTCTTGTCGCAACTCATCAATTTGTGCCTCTGTATATGATGTGCTTGTTAGCTGCAAGAAATATAAAGTAAAATATATTAATTAATTATTTGATTACATTTATAGTTTCAAAAATAATTTGTAAATTTTAATTAATAATACCGTTCTCAAGTAATGCCTGGGACTTGCATGTTCAATCAAGTAATGCCCGTTCTCAACTAATCGTTTATTATCCTAAATAATATCGGGCAGCATTTCCCCTATAATAGTGACCTAACCATCTGCATGTGAATAACAAAACAAACAATTCAAACAACATACAATAAGTTTCTTCCTTATAGAATGCATATATAAAATTAATTGTTTATTATCCTAGATAAAATCGGGCAGCATTTCCCCTATAATAGTGACCTAACCATCTACATGTGAATAGCAAAACAAACAATTCAAACAACATACAATAAGTTTCTTCCTTATAGCTCCGCAGCACACAGTCAAATTTCTCAGAACCTACTTCACTAATACACACAAGTTCTCAACCTTCCGTTATCACCGCAGCACACAATTTTAATCTCAGAACCTACTTCACTATGGATGAATATTTAAGATATTCAAACTCTTCTAACATTTGTTTAATAATATTAAAAGTAGAAGTAAGAGAATATATATTTACCTCTTGCAATTAATAATTCAAAAGCTAGCAAAATTACTTCAAGTAGTAATCGAATTCGCTATTAAATTCACAAACCAATATAAATAAATTAATAAATAATAAATAAAATATCACTAAATATCTAGCAATATATAACTTATTATTATAATTTTAGAAACTTAATTACCTCAAATGTGTGATTGATAGATATAGAAGTTTTGATGCAAAGTACTCTCTAAAATCTCACCACCAAAATCACAACCTACGAAATTAAATTAATTAATATGTTAAACATTACTAAACAAATATCACTAAATTCCTAATAAGTAATTGATTGGTAAACAAATAAAAAAAAAACTCCAATGAGCCACTAATTATAACCTAAACAAAAAATCAATAAAAAATTTCATAACCTAAAATCTCAATAATCAACAAAAACATAAATTTTTGCATATATTTATATTTTTAAAATTATTTAATAAATTTATTTTAACATAATAACTATATATATAACAAAATAGTTAGAATTTAAAAAAAAAAAAGTGTAAATATACATACAAAAATATATCTAAATTTCGAAATAAATAATGATAAAAATTAAAAAAAATCATGAACATATATATTATAATGAAATATATACAATGTGATAGGTTAATTTAAAAAAAAACTATGAAATCTTAAATCTATAAAAAAACCTCCATGGAAAAACAAATAAATCTAACAATGTATAGAAAAAAATGCATAAAAATGTAAAATTAACACAAAATCATGTATATTACTCATCCTAATGCTAAACCTATGATTTTTTATCAAAATAATTAACTAAAATTCATAAAAATTAAAAAAAAACTAACCTTGAAAACCCTAAAATCGCAACCCCTTTCGTGCTCTCTGTTTGGTGTGCTCTCTCTGTTTGGTGTTATGAGGAAGAAGAAGACCCAAAATTCATTAAATGGCCAGGGGGACATCCAACGTCTCCCACTGGGAGACGTGGGACACGTGGCACGTCTCCCACTGGGAGACATTGAATGTATAGAGGGGTACATCCAACGTCTCCCATTGGGAGACGTGCCACGTGTCCCACGTCTCCCAGTGGGAGACGTTGGATGTACCCCTCTATACATTCAATGTCTCCCAGTGGGAGACGTGCCACGTGTCCCACGTCTCCCAGTGGGAGACGTTGGATGTACCCCTCTATACATTCAATGTCTCCCAGTGGGAGACGTGCCACGTGTCCCACGTCTCCCAGTGGGAGACATTAGATGTCCCCCTGGCCACTTCTCAACCTATTTCCAACGTCTTCCACCATTTTTAATGTCTTCCAATTGTAGTCATTAATAAAAACTTTCAATGTCTTACACCATTAGACATTTAAAACCCCTGATAAGTTTTAATGTCTTACACCAATGGTGTAAGACATTGTAGGGAGTCATTGTATGTCAAATTTGTTGTAGTGCGTGGACCCCTTTTGTCTTGAGCATCAGCAGCTGGAGCTGTCGAGCTCTGGCCTTTCCCCTTAGCCAGGGATTTGGAGGTCGTTCCTACCGCAGGGGTCACTTTCTTCGTTGGAAACTGGGGCTTCTTCATGAGTGGCCCCGAGCTGGATTTTCCTTCTTGGAAAATTGCGCGGATGTCAGGAACTCCTTGTTGTGCCACCTCCTCACCTGAAAACGAATGGGAAGTACGTTAGTATACGTACAAAGTCATCAATTTACATATATGCGATATAACAAAAAATCCTACCCTCCGAGCTAGCAAACGAGTCTATTGCCACGACCTCCGGTCTCAGAACCGCTACGGGAGAGGGAAAGCCTAAGTATACAATTTCTTGGATTAGGGGAGGTTCAGGCTCAGGTTCTATCTCAGGGCTGGACTCCTCTACGTATTGCCTAAGTTCAGGGGCAAGGATACCCTGGCGCAGGGAGGCCCACGACCTAAGGTTGGTTCCATACTCTTCAAAAAAGACCGACCTAAAGGATAAGGTGTTGTCTACAACTACGATCCCCCTGGGATGGCCCATGTCGTGACATAACACTAAGTGATCCACACATTGAAGCAGGGTTATGTTATGGTCGGGGTCATTAAGGTGGCGGTGTACGAGCTGGTTTAGGTTAAACCTAACTAACCTAAGGTCGGCAACAACCCTATCTAAGTCCCTAAAAGGATATAGGTTACCTTGCCCGGAGGGGTCGGCTGCTGCCCCTGATGAAGCTCGCTCTACATCAGGGTCCTGAGCAGCCTCAGGAGCTCACCTCTTCCGCATGAGGGGCACCTCGTCTTCTTCTTCCTCTTCGACTTCATCGGCTTCAGCACCCCCTTCGGGGATAGGCACTAGCTCGTGGACAACCGTGAAGTTAGCCCAAGTTCTTCTCAAGGTCAGAGTCTGGCCTTTGGTAATTAGCTTACACACCAACATCATGTCATCAGATATGAGCTGGCGGTAATCCTTCTCGCTAGGTGGGAGCCTCGAGAGAGTATCGTATTGACCCCTGAGGGTCACAGATTTGGTCGTCCTCGCAAAGATGGCTGCACGAAGATACTGCTTAGTTAATATACACGCGAGAAGACTCTAGATACGATGAAAATAATTACCCAAGCTAAGAAAGGAAAGAAGACTTACGAGGGCGGTTGAAGTATCGGTGTTCGCAGTTGTGAAACCCATTCGACATAAAGAATTGATCTTTATAGTCCTTGGGATGGCTGGGCTGCTTGATGACTACAGGTGAGTTCGGGAATCGGGTCAGGTAGTAAAACCCATCACCTCGCCCTCATTGATTCGGGCTGGCCTTGAGGCAAAAAAAGTAGAGAATGTCTGCAGGGGTGGGGACCTCCCACACGTGCTTCAGGAAGAGGTACTTCAACCCCGCCAACAGTGGGTATGAATTCGGGGGGAGCTAAAACGGTGCCAACTTCACGTAATTGAGGAAGTTTGTGAAGTATTGATCAAGGGGAAGGAAGGCCCCTGCCTTTAGGTGCTCATCACTCCAGGCCGGCCGCGAAGTCATCCTGGAGTGGTGCGCAGCTCCGCTCCCCTTCAAAAGGAGGTCGAGCAATAAGGAAGCCAGTCGCGACCTCAATGTTGTGGGGCAACATTATCTTGTTGACCCTTCCTTGGGTCATGATCTTGGAGGCTATTCTCTCTGCCTCAAAGAATGTGTCAGGTCCAACCACAACCTCCTTCTCCACCGCGGGGCCGAATTGAGGGATACGGGATTCTGGAGCGACCTCCTTTCCCTTGTTGATTTGTTGGAATGATGAGCCAATTGCACCCTTCTTGGAAACATTCTTCTTGGGCGCCATCGGATCGCCTGGCGAACAAGAATAGTGGAACACTTAGTAGGCAACCTAGAATTGTTATAAAAGCAAGAAAGCACGAAGGAAGGTTGAGGTTTTTAAAGCACGAGCTGAGGTAATCTCAGCCCGCGGTGTGATGCCACGCGCTACCTATGCTACGTGCCTAGGTTTCCCAACAGACCCTTGATGTTTAGGGATCCGTGTGTCAGAAGCCATTACCCTCCTTGGGGAGCGGTTTAGAGCGAAACCACCTAAGAAGCGTAACCCCTAAGCAACCTAGTTTCGAACCCTAAAAACTTTTCATCTTCTATATCCTGAATGGGTATTTCCTAAAATCTGCTGTAAATTGCCCAAGTTTACCCAGAAATTACCCAGTTTTATGGATATCACAGTTCTAGAGGTATTTTTAAGACCTACTCAGTAAAAACTAAGCTGAAGCCTGTGTGCCAAAAACATTTGGGGAATAATCTAATATGGACTACAGAGAAGTGCGGATAGGCATGGTATATATATATATATATAAAAAACCAGAAACCAGTAAAAGAAGAGTTTCTTAAAAACCAAAAGACTTATAATATGTTCTTTGGTTAAGGAAAGTAGACTTTGTAGGGGAGAGTTCCTGGTAGACTCCTGAGCGACTGGGTTTCTGAGGTTTTTTTTTTGCAACAGATGGTTTTCGGATTCTTCTAAGAAAGAAGAAGGGTTGGAAATGTAGAAGAGAGAAAATGTGGAAAGATTTTGAATGAAAGGTGGTGAATCCTGGAAATTTCCAACCTTATTTATACGTAAAAGGCATAAAACGATGTGGACCGTCCGATCAAACTAGTGCAAGATCCGAGGATAGTGTTTCAAAAGACGAAACGACGACAAAAGGTTGGCCAGACCATTAATGCAATCCTCGAAACCCGAACAGACGCCAATCGCGGCGTTCCACGTGTCTAGTACTCAAGTAATGGGAAAAACCTTGATAATCGTGACAAAAGTTTAAAAGTCCCTGCCGTGTAAGTCAGAAAATGACGTCATAGAACACGGGCAGGGACTTGGGGGGCACGAGCCTTTTCGACAGCTCGGGTACAATGGGCTAGCAAAGGACTGTAATGGATGATCCACAAGTTCATATTTCCTCTGTAAGGGTAGTGCGATTCCTCTGGTAAATAGCACGAGCTGATGAATACAAAGCAATAGGCACGAGCTGGAAACACTTATGAAGCATGGCATCCGAAACACGAGTTGACGCTGCACTCAGCTCAGGGGATGCTAAAGATCTGCCATTTCCCTGAATCTTTATAAACCTGGATACGTTATATAAACGTGCGTGATTAGACATCACATGTCCATTTATCCCTGAATTCTCGGACACGTAATATAATCATGCATGATCAGCATCACATGTCCGATTATGCCAGATGACCCATGATCAGTTTTACCTGATGATTAGACCATAGCTTAATATACATTGTATTATTCATCATTAGTGTGAGACAGGTCACATGAGGGATTTTTCTTCACGTGATGACCCCAATGCCTACCTAGGGATTGTTTTTCTATAAATACTAGGACCTTGGATAGGGGGGGTTGGTTGTTCTCTGTAAGGCAAATATTCTGTAAAAGTATAGAGAGATATATACAGTAATAATACTGACTTGTGGACTAGGGGGATTTTAACCTCCGAACCACGTAAAAAGGAACGAGTGTTCTTGATATTTCGTTTCTAGTATTTTTAAGTATCATTTTCTTATTACGGTTTACCATTACGCACTAATCCACGCCAGCTATGTACGTAATTTACTGTTGACGAAAAACCGCCTCAACACAAATAATTTTTCATAGTTTGTCATCCTAGCCCTAAGCCATATTAGGTAATTTGGGACGGTACATCGAGCTCCTAACCCAAAATCACACAACCATACATTTAGAGATACATAACTCAATCAAATATAACATAATAAATTCTAACTCTTTCAGTGACCCAAATACCTCTATAACATTCTTAAAATACTTCTAAAGATCCCAAATAGACTCAAACATCAAAGCCTTAATGATCCGAACGAAACTAACAGAACAGAATTTCGTTTCTGGACAACTAGCGCGGTCGCTCTCGATGTCGTTCCTGTTGGTATTAAAAGTGTAAATCAAAGTTAAGCAACGGGATGAGTCTTTTTAAAAATTTATTAATACCAGCCAGGATCATACTATATAGATATATTAAATCACATACAAATAGATTAGAGATTACCTCTTGAAGCCTATCGAGAATCCACGAATCTATTTGTATAAATCAATAATTCGCCTATCTAAATTCTGAAAGCTTACACCTTGATCTTCCAGGTCAATCCTCAAACACACAAGAACGTGTGTGGACACGTAGGATTCAAAAGGTTGAGAGAAGAGGTATTGAATAACTTTCCGGGTTTAGGAAAAACTATCGCTTTCCTTTTCAGAGAGAGAGTCTGACGGTCTAATCTTTTTAATTGTTTAAAACAACTAATTCCTGAAAGTATCGCTCTTTCAGTTTTATAAAGATAATTAACTTAATTAATTAATGTTTATTTTATTAAAATAAAACTGATAAGTTATAACCTATTTAATTTAAATCATATTTAAAAAGAATAATTGAATATATAAAAATAAATAAATAAATTATTTGAAATTAAAATTTCAAATCCCATGGATATCTAATATCTCTGTGTGGCGTCACACACTCCCTGTACAGTGAGTGTGTCTCCCCACACAATTAGGGTTATCCCTAATTTTCTCACTTGTTTGTTTAATTAATATTTAATAAAATATATTTATCACAAAATAAATATCAATTAATTCAAAATTAACTTTATCTTAAAATATCAGTTTTAAACAAATAAATAAATATCTTATTATAAATAAGATAATTATTAATATCTCTTTCATATTAATCTAAAGATGATTACTCCACTATAAATATGGAATTGCACTCTAAGTATTTATAGAATTACATTTATAGAGTTTTCTCTTGTAGTCCATTGATATAATCAATAAATGTAGTTTTGTCCTCCATTTATTGGTTCATTAATTAGAGTTGGTCAAAATTATCGTTTAATCCTTTTAATTACCTCTTGATCCTTAAGTACCATCAATTCACTAGCAAACAATTAATCTATATTCAAATTATAGATTTTAGCTCAATAATTATTCAGTTTTAGAATTAACCCTTAAGAGAACCATCGAGACTTCATATTTGAGAAAAATTAAGAAATAAAACTCAAAATCAACACAAAGCTAGACACATAATTGTTAGAAAAAATATATAATATGCTTCAAATATACATCCATTACTACATTGGGTAGTGAGTTATTTACCCATGAATTTTCTCTTCCAAGAACACTAAACTTGGTATTGTCGTGAGTTTAATGATGAATCCTTGTGTTTTAGGTTAAATACTTCAATCTCTATGTTGATTTAGAAAGAAAATGTAAAAAAATAATTGATTGAATGGCGATCTATGGTTTGGGATGGTCAGTGATAACATGAAAGAGAAAGAGAGAGATGAGTGTTAGAATTATGAGAAGGGCATTTCGTCCAAGAGACTTGTTCAAGCACATGTTTCAATATATATATATATAGGGAATTTCTCATATAGGGGCTTCACTTTAAGTCCTACCGGTGGGGCTCTCAGTGTTCTCGACCTTTGAACAGTTTTCAGCACGAATGTTTTTTGACTGTGTATATTGTAGCTATTTAGAGCATCAACACAATTTAAATTTTTTTTTGAATAATTTACAATACCGAAAACTAGGTTCAAACATGTTGTTGCACTCGTGTCTAATTTTTTTTATGCGTTTGGAAAACAACATGTTTGAACCTAGTTTTCGGTACTGTAAACTATTCGGAATATTCTGAAAATTTGCAGGATGCTCTAAACATATTTGTCAATTATATGAAAATTATGAACACAATTAAAAACATTGAAATGTATTATGATTGATGCAGTTGGTGACTGATTTTTCAAGTCCCAAAAGTTTTAAGAAAATTGCATCAAAACATTACAATATGAAATAATGATAAACAAGATTGAAAAACAAATATGAAGAGAATAAACTAATTCAGCTGTAACTATCTTTTATATTGACTTAGATGTGTTTATTGTACAATAAAGAAGTTAACATGTATATCAATCTTGTTGTACATTTAAATATTATTCCTTGAAGAGAATGATAGAAAGTAAATTTCATTTTAAAGAGTATTGATATTATTAGTCATGTTATTATATATGCTATTCTTGCTAGAAGCAATTATGGTCTTTTCAATATTATTTCTTGAAGTGAATGATTCATTACTTATGTCAATTATTCATTCCACATTCCTAGAAATGAATATCTAATTATTAGTATTATAGTGAACTTTGTCATTGATCAAAATGTAATTTATAATTACATTCCTCAAAGTGTTATAAAGTCATAAATATTATTTTAAAATGTTCTTGATGAAACCTTAACACAATATATTTCTAGCTAAAGTTAAACATATTTTATGTACAAATTGTACAATTTCTATATAATTGTGAATGTGACAAAAAAATGACTTATAATATGTACCTGTTGTACATTTAATTATATAATATATCAAGTCATAAGATAATGAATGATTTATTTCATTAATAAATTTGACAACTTGTTGGAAATAAATGAGAAAGAAAAATAAGTGATATATTCATATTATGATTATATCTATTTGGCTACAACAAACATGATTGTTATCATTGTGTATTAACTTGAATGAATGATAAGTTTATATTGAAAAATAATTGTGCTTTTAAGCAAGCACACCATTGCATAGATAAAATTGTTAAATGTAATGTTGTTGAACATAATATATTACAAAAATCAAATGGAGAAATCTGATTCTTGAAGAATCAATGTTATTATATATTTTGAAGGATATTAAAATTATTTCACTCTCTAGCATATAAACAAAAATGAAACTTTTATAGTGGTTATGTATATGTTGAAAATTTTAGTGAAATACAAAGTATAGTGAACCTGAAGTTTATTAATTGAATGATTAATCATATGCAATGAAATGTATAAATTTCCCTAAATTTATATGAAGAACCAAAAGATTCCTTTTATTATTAATTCTTATATGGTGCTAAAGAAAATATGTATATATATTTTGCATATGGGAAGTGAAAATAAATTTGAATATCTTGCATTTTTAAAAGAAAAAAAATATATATATTTCAACTAGTTTTCAAATGTTATGTTTATAAATATTTTAACTTGTCCAGTTTCATTGTTAAATTTTTTTTACGTCATATATATCATTTATAAAAGTGTCACTCATTAGAATGTTAGTGCATTCATTTATCAAAATTTTCATAATTATTTATAAGTTGAAATTATATTTCTTCTGAAAATTATTTTGCTATATAGTTATATTTTTTTTGTCCAAGATGTATGAGAAAAAAATTATATTATTTTGATAATGAGTATTTAATTATATTCACTTTGCATTCTTGAATCATTATTGAATTTTTATTGCTTAATTTCTTATCGATGTGATAAGGTCGTATGATCATGAACTTACATGAATTATAAACTTGTATATTTTCAACTATACATATATATGACTCATTCTTGAAAATAAAATATGTTCGTAATTGTGATTTATTGATCAAGAAGTTCAATGACCCAATAATATATATGAGTTTGAACAAATATTAATTTATTATGATATATTGAAATCCCTATAGGATGTATTAATTTTTTAAATATTCTCTCGATCAGGGGGAGAGAAATGACGTTGGATCGATGAATATTTTGAAAAATTATCATTGCACAAAATAAGAACTAGAAGTTCAAAATAATAAAATCATACATATATGTATGCCAACTACAAATCTATATTATTTAATTTGAGTCAGAGTGAGTCTAATAACATTTGAAGCGTAAGTGAACAAAGTAGAAATTATGAAAACAAATGTTCATTTGGTTCGTCCTGAAGATGTTGTAAGTAAGAGGCACTCATGAAGATACCTTAATGTTATAAAGCATTGATAATTTGAATATTAAATAAAAATGAGGCTCTTGAAGAGACTCTTTAAAGAAGTTATAGACATAACAAAGTTGATAATAATTAAATCCCTTGAAGTGGTTATATAGGTACCTATAAATAATATACATGTTTGACAAGTATGTTGAAAATAATGAGATCTCTTTAAGTTATGTCAATTGATGGACCCAAAACGGGTATGTTTTAAAAATTTATACTCGCAAGCGCACGATTCATATATGAAATATAGTGTTCGCGTAAGCACGAGATCGAAACCAAAGGAGTTGTCTAAAATAAAAAAGAAAACTATTTTAAATGAAAATTAATAAATTCTAACCTAGCTCCAAAGATTGATGAGATTTTTGTATAATGAAAATAAAATAAAAGATTATAATAAAGAAATTAAAGACAATATAAAAATAAATTAATAGTAGAAATCAAAATGGTAAAAGAAGATTATTAAGGTATTAGAATCTACAAAATATAAGTTCAATAACATTTATAAGTACATTGATTTCCAAGTTTTAATAATAATAGAAATTAATCAAACCATCACCTATTCAAATTAGATATTCTATTTAAGCACAAGTTTTTATAAAGATATAGGATTTATCTTCACTTTTAAAATTATAATTTCAAAGTATTTAATGTAAATCAATCTAATGAAATAACAAATAAATCAATGAAAATTATTTATAAGACAAAACATAATATTTTTGTTCTAAGCATTTGATGTGCACAATTTAATGGCACACCTTAATAAAAGAATATTATGATTTTGCACTAATGAAGAACAAAGTGTAAATATGTGCTAACAATAAAAAATACATGATATTTAAGATGAAAGAAGATATTTGAAAAAGAAAAATCCATAAATTTTGTTGCACAAATGGGAAATCTACATACAAAATAAATACTATTTAGTTACATATTGTTTCATCATCACCTTAATAATCTTAAAAAGATTAGAAACTCATAACTAGCATATAAATTACAAACCAAAAACTACAAACATAAATAGGAAAATTTGGAGGAGAAACCCCCAAATTTTTCCTCTAAAAACTCAGAAAAAATGATCAAAAATAATAAAAAGATGAAGAGAGTGGAGTGGTCTTCCAAGTGTAGAAATTTTGTAGTGTAACATCTCCTAAAATAAGCACCCCAAAATGGTCTTGAAAATTTCCTATTTATAGCCAAAATGAGAGCATTAAAATAATCAATTTAAATGAATTAAATTAATAATAATATGGAAAATAGAGGTAAATTATAGGGTGTAATGATGATTTTGGGGGTAAAATGAGTAGAAAAGTTTGGGTAAAAAATGGTATTTTTGGGCATAAGGGGATAATGGTACATTGATGGGCTCAAGGAAAGGTGGCTTGGTGGTGGATGTTGGCAGCTGGGTTGCTGGAAGCATGGGAAGAGTGGGCCTGGCGTGGGCTTCGGTTGGGCATGGTTGGAGAGGGGAAGGCCCAGGCGGGCTGGCTGGTGAGCTGATGGCCGAATGGAGGGCCTGGGCTGGGCTTCATTTTCCTCTATTTTCTTTCTTCACAAATACCACTTTTGATTTCCTTACTTTTTCCAAAAATACAACATAATTCCTACAACATAAAAATAAATTAAATCACAATCAAATATTTTCAATTATAAATAAATCATATTAATTATTTGAAAATATTGATTATAACTTAATTTAATGTAGCATTGAAGTTCAAAAGAATTACATTTTTAACTTCTAACTTAACAATATTAATTATAAATAATTAAACTACAACATATTATAATAAAATATCTATAAAACATATAAAAATCTAGAAAATTACAATAAGACTAATAAATACAAAATTACTTAAAAACTTAATAAATCACTTAAAAACTCAAATACTAAGCAACAATTAGCATATAAAAAGTGGTAAAATAACTCTAATTTGTAGAGTTATCATCAATATGGGAGGAATTATCATATTATGGATTATTGTCGATAATACAAAATATTTTCATATGCAATAGACTAATATGATATAGCAAGGATCATGATATTAAACGGGTTGGTACACCCAGATTTCGAGATAAGAAGTTATGACCTCGAAAACTGGGCTCGTCAGGTGTGAGCTCGAAATATATGTAGATATCATATGGTTCAACCATTAAACCTCTCTGAAGTAAAACAACGACCTCGAGGATGTGTAACCTCGAATATTCTCCAAGATCGCGATGGGTAAAGGCACGACACTTGAATATATTTTTTACCGATTGTCTTCAAACGAGATAGCTCGAGCTCGGGAAGTGCAAGCTTGGATGTGACAGCCTCGTTAGCACCTACCTATCCCGAGCATAGCGTGAAGTTGAGTGGCAAGCTCGTGATTGACCCATAGTCTTGACTGACTCAATGCCAATCGCCGATCTCGAAGACTTGATGAATCACTTGGGATAGCCCATTACGTGTGAACATGCTACTGTTGTGTAATCCCAATATTTAAGGGATATCATTTAATCTGTTATCCGTTCCTGATCTTCATGGGACATTTTCATGTATATATGAGATAATGCATTTAATATCATTATTTCAATTGATTTACAGAATGTCTTCCCGAAATATGAGGGAATGAATTTTGCAACATTCTCTATAAATAGAGAAGGAATCACCACTTGTAAAAGGATGGATTTCTGATTTCTAGAAAAAAAACTCTGGGTAATTCATCTCTGAAGAATTTCCAGAAAACTCCTAAGTCTTGATAACATAGACTCGTGGACTAGGCAGAATTAACTGCCGAACCACGTAAAAATCCTCTTGTTTTTCTTCACTATTCGTTCGCTTCATTGTTTTATTGTTTAATTGCTCTACAATTTATGTTGACAAAAATGGAATCAACGGTTTGGTGCTTTCATTGAGAGCATTAAGCGGTACGCATAAGTTTGTACAGTCAAAAAAGCCTCCCTGAATCAACAATGGCAGCGAATGATCCCCATGTTCTTGAGGAGGAAATTTTAGATGAAGCTAACTACCCCTGATGCCCTGGAAAGCAGCCTATGGTGAATTCGGACCCTGATGAGAGGAGTGGTTCATCCGATTGTCGGGGACCACCAACCCCCAGGGAGGACGAGAACATGTACTACAATCCTGAACGATATGTCCGGATAGTGGAGCTCAAAAATCGTCAACTGCGAAAGTAGTTGGCAGAGGCCAAGAAATGTAATGAGGAGCTAGCCAGATTAGCTGCTAAGGCATAGGCAGCTCAGGCCCCACCTCCGCCAGAGGCCCAGGCTCTGCTTTCGCGGGACGTTCATGTTCCACCATGTAGGCCTCGAGGGCGACCGTGCAAAAATGCTGCCACCCGAAGAACGAAGCAACCTCTGCCGCCAGTAGAACAGCCTGCTCTGCCAAGGCCCTGGATAAGTAACCGGGCTGAGCTCCTGCCGACCCAGCTGCGGAGGTATTGGCTGGAGTAGGGAATAACCGAGCCCCCATGGTGGCTCGAACCCAAAATCGTGGTAACACGCAGAACGTTCTTGAACCAGTTCGAGCAAACTCGGGGCCTTCTAGGCCCCGTAATGGATGGCAGCCACCATCACCCATAAGGCACCCACCATCGCCAATAAGGTATCCCTCACCAACTCAGAGAAACACACAACTGACTCAGGGTGATAGGGAAAGGCGATCTGGGCAAAGGCATGGAAATGGGGAGACTGCTAGGGAGCATAAAGGTACCCAACCCACGAGAAGCCAAATGTCTCGGTCTCACACTATTGAGACAAGGCCACCGGCAAGGAACCCATCTCAAAAAAACCGAACAACGAGCCATGTCAGTGAAGGCTTGGGAGACACTAGATTGGTCAGTATGCATGATCAGGGATGCAGAAATACTGGGAATCAAAGGGATCACCTAGATTTACGAGAACACCTGAACCATAATCAGGGGAATGATAATCTGTCGAATCTAGATCTGAGGGATCATCTCAATGGATGCAAGAACCCCGTACCGAGGCGCGAAACTGGGGTTGTGATCAACGATAACCAGTTCCCACTGCTTCATGTCAAACCCCCCATGGATCCAGTCCAAGAAAGGATTGAACAACTAGAAAGAGCATTCAGGCTCTTACAAAATGAACGAGGTCGGGATCGGGACGAAGAGTTTGACGAAGAACTCGAACCCTTTGCCCCTCATATTTCCAGCACCCCGTTTCCTCATGGATTCTGAATTCCTCATGTCCCACCATTTGATGGGAATTCAGATCCATACAGTCATTTAAGTATGTTCAATACAATCATGCGAGCCAGTAATGTGGGCTACGAGCTCAGATGCATGCTGTAACCAGCCTCGCTCACGGGAGCAGCAAAAAACTAGTTTGAGAAGTATAAGAAACATTTGATTGCTTCTTGGGATCAATTATTTAGGGATTTCAAGAAGTAGTTCAAAGCCATGGTCGGAATTAGGCCCGAGGCGTCTACCTTGACCAATGTCCGACAGCAGCTGAATGAAACATTGAAAAGTTACCTCACAAGGTTTAATTTGGAAGTCACCCGAGCTCGTGACGTGGACAACAGTGGCCATTTAATGGCTGTCCGAGCCGGAGTAATGCCTGGAAGTCCTCTCTTGGAGGATATGCAGAGGAAGCCCATAAGGTCCTTAACCGAGTTCAATCGACGAGCTCAGAGGTTTGTTAATGTAGAAGAGGTGAGGTCAGCATTAAATATGACCTCTCAGCCCATAACTACAACAACAAACACAAACTCTGCCTCAACCTCGGTGGATCCTACGACCTCAAAACCCCCTGGGGACAACCCTTCAAAAAAGGAAGAAGAATGAAGGGAGTAACCCCAAGGCGGAAGGGGGAAAGAAGAAGAAAGGGGAAAGATATTTCTCCGTATACAAAGTGTATACCGAGCTCAATGATTCTCGAGAGAATATCTACCTGGCTAATGAAAACCAGGTCCCTTTCAGACGACCGAACCCCATGAGGAACCAAAAAGCAAAAAGAAACTCCAGCAAGTATTGCAGATTCCATAGAGATATCGGACATACAATCGATGAGTACCGACAATTAAAAGATGAGATCGAAGGTCTGATCTCGAGGGGATATTTTAGACAGTATGTTAGGAATCAAAACCCCAATCAGGCTTCCACCAGCCAGAGGGCAGTAGCAGCTCCACCTGCCCATAATAACAACTCCCGAGCGAGAGAGGACGAACGACCCCCTCCGATTGATGGAGATATAACCATTTCGAGGGGACCACATATTGCAGGATCGGGTAGGAATGCCCAGAAACGACATGTGAATGAACTGAAAACTGGTGACGGGTCTCCCTACGAACCCGAACCTAGAGCTCCAAAACAGCAAATGGTTGAATCTCAACCCATAACTTTTACTGAGGATGATGCATCTCATGCACAGTTTCCTCGCAATGACCCGCTGGTCATCACCCTTCAGCTCGCGAACAAGAGGGTACACCGAGTCCTGGTTGTTAACAGGAGCTCAGTAAATATCCTCTACAAGGCCACCTTAGAAAAGATGGGACTCATGCTTCGTGACCTAAAGGCCTGTGCAGCGACGTTATACGACTTTTCAGAAGAAGGGATTGCTTGTATGGGATCCATCGAACTCCCCGTAACCTTGGGAGACCTCCCGCTCTCAACAACCAAGATGATGGAATTTGTAGTAGTGGATCTGCCATCGGCCTACAACGTACTGCTTGGGAGACCCGCCCTAGTTGGGCTGGGGGCAGTTTCATCTGTAAGGCATCTGGCCATCAAGTTCAAGACTTCTAGTGGCATCAGGACTCTGAAAGGAGACCAGCTCGTAGGGAGGGAATGTTATAGCATTTCCGTTAGAGGAAAGAAACAAAAAAGTGCACAAACACTTGTCATAATTCAAAATAAGGATGGGATAGTCTTCGAGATAGATGAAGAAATTGATCCGAGAATAGAAGAAAGAGCTGATCTCGAGTCGTTAGAAGAACTTGAAGATGTCAAGCTCGAAGAAGTTGACCCCTCGAAAACTGTGAAGGTGGGGAAAAACCTTTCGGAAGAAACGAAATAGCAATTAATTTTGTTTTTGAAAAAGAACCAGGATGTTTTCGTGTGGTCACATTCAGACATGGTAGGGATAAGTCCAAATGTGATAAGCCATACTCTTAATATTGACAAGAGCTTCCCCCGAAGCAGAAAAAATGAAGACTCCTAGACGACGACAGGAAGAAGGCCCTGAAGGAAGAGGTCGACAGGTTAAAGGCAAATCGATTCATACGAGATGCCTTCAACCAGGATTGGGTCGCTAACCCGGTGCTAGTTCTGAAACCTAACGGAACATGGAGAACTTGTATTGATTACTCAGACCTCAATAAAGCATGTCCTAAAGACTGATTCCCCCTACCTCGGATCGACCAACTCGTAGATGCCACAGCTGGGCATGGACTTATGTCATTCATGACACTTATTCTGGATATAACCAGATTTCCATGCATGCCCCGAACCAAGAGCATACGATTTTTGTGACAGATAAAGGACTATATTGCTACAATGTCATGACGTTCGGACTCAAGAATGCTGGAGCCACATACCAACGGCTCGTAAACATGATGTTCTTCGAACATATAGGTAATAACATGGAAGTTTATGTTGATGATATATTAGTTAAATAAACATAACAATAACCATGTGGACGAGCTTGAAGAATGCTTTGTCGTGCTACGAAAGTACAACATGAAGCTCAACCCCTAGAAATGCACTTTTGGAGTATCGTCGGGGAAGTTCCTAGGTTTCATTGTGAATGCTCGGGGAATAGAGGATAATCCTGACAAGATCCAACCATTAATTGACATGCCCTCACCTCGAAAGCATAAGGATGTCCAGAGTTTGACTGGACAGATGGCGACATTAAGTAGGTTTATCTCGAAATCTACAGACCGTTGTCTTCCATTTTTCAACCTTTTGAGAAGGGGAGAAAAATTCGAATGGACAGAGGAATGTGAGCTAGCATTTCATGAGCTCAAAAACCGCCTCGCGGAACCTCCTATCTTGTTGAAACCTATCACAGGAGAAATTTTGTATCTATATCTCGCTACAACCGAGCACGCCATTAGCGTCGTGCTTGTCCGAGAAGAACAGAAGGTGGAAAAGCCAGTATACTATGTCAACAAAAGGTTACTGGGGGCAGAATCGAGATACCCCTTAATGGAGAAGTTAGCTCTCAGCCTAATCCACTCATCTTGAAAGCTTCGACCTTACTTCCAAGCGCACCCCATCCATATGCTGACCGACCAACCACTACGACAAGTCTT